>NC_065513.1:34508691-34566393 GCF_006386435.1 Epinephelus moara | reverse complement strand
ATACCCCAGTGAAATTCCAGGAAGGTATTGGGGGGAAAAACATACCACCCAAGCCTACTCCCATTCACATTCGACTCACCCCAGTTTGCATACAGAGCAAACAGATTACAGAGAATGCCATGGTCACAGTACTAACCCACTGAAACATCATGGAAGCTACCTGAGGCTGCTGTTCATAGATTTTTGCTCTGCCTTTGCCACATCCCAACTAGACTGGCCACTACCTATAACCTATAACCTCGAATGCCAGATTTTACAACTCTAGACAGACTTAAGTTGGCCTGCAACCAAACAGGAGGGTAAAATATTAGCAGGTCCCTGTTTAATGATAAATCCATGGCAGTGTCCTTAACACTGCATATAGCACACCCTTATTGTAATCTGTATGTCTTTCCATTTCACCTTTTTTCACCTTTAATCTGTCTCGCATCTATGTACAACCTATAGGCTGTATAAAGAGCCAACTACAAGTCCCGGCCTGCTCTACAATGAGCCATCATCACCTCTGAAATTAATCCAGCGCCACTGCCTCCAACCATTTGCTTGGGATGGGTCCAATATTCAATGTCACATGCAGCATAAAAGATGATCGATGAGCCAGAGTTCAGGGCCCGTATTCACAAAGAATCCTAAGACTAAAAGTAGCTCTTAGTGACGTCATTTTCAATTTGAAGTCTGCCTCTTCCCTTGTGCCGTGATCCCGGGACCGAATTTCCCTCTTAAAACTCTGTTGTTCTCCTCCACGAGCTGTGCCAACAGCAGGCACTGCTCTTCTGTCCAGTTCGGCTTTCTTGTTCTTTTTTTCTCCATTTCATTCGTTGTTTTTGTCATTCTGTCAAATCAAACCGCTTTTTACAAGGAGGCCAGCAATCACAGTAATTGCTGACAGCTGAGTCTGCGTCCACCATTACTATCAAATAGATTAAGTAGTAAAATTACCAGCATGGCGAGTAAACATAACAAGCAAATCAATATAATAATCGGCATGTGAATAAGGTACGTTCAAACATTTTGAAGCTGTGTAACAATTAATTTAATTTTGCTGAGTTTCATCATCATGACATAAAATTATTTTCACAATTACACATTTCTTAATACAGTCTAAGTTCTATGATCGGTTGATTTCACTGTTCATTCATTACTAGGAGCGCATTTGTTTTTCTTTTTTTTTTCTTTTTTCCTTTTTGTAACAACCAGTCACAGCTTTTAGAAGATTGCGTCACACCTAGCAACGGGGTCAACGACACCTCCTCACTAAGATAAAAGTTTCTGTGCCCTCCTTGCTCAGAGTTGCTCTCAGAAACTTCCTGAATCACTCTTATTTTTAGGCTAAGTTAGGAGCTCTCTGAGAGGACTCTGAGAATCTTTGTGAATACGGGCCCAGATTTGTTTGTTTAAGGAGTATATTTTAAGGGAGACCTGGATAGCTTTTGTCCTGACAGGCAGGCACCATGAAGCTGGGGCAGCGTCTCTCCATTTGTGTCCTGCTGCTACTTTGTGTGACACAGAGCGCAGATGGAGGGAACATTCTGGTGTGGTACGCTGATGGAAGCCACTGGATTAACATGAAACCTGTGCTGGAGTTGTTGATCGACAGGGGACACCAGGTGACGGTTCTGGTCCCAAGCACTTCAATGTTCATGAACACCAGTGAGTCTTCTCGTTTTGGCTACGAACCCTTCAATGTCTCTGTCTCAATGGAGACCATCAGACAGTTTTATGAGGATTATATTCACTTCTCCATGTATGAGATTGATCATATGAGCTACTTGCAGATGTACATCAAATACATGGATATTATGACGGTGTACCTGCAGAACTTTTTAAAGTTTTTGGATGGCGTGGTGAAATCAGAGACCATCATGAAGAAGCTGAAGGAGGGAAAATATGACCTTCTCCTGGCTAACCCCGTCTATCCCGGCAGTGACTTGGTAGCAGATATTTTGGGCATCCCCCTGGTCTTCTCCCTGCGGTTTTCCCTAGCCCATAACTGGGAGAGACATTGTGGTCAGCTACCCACTCCTCCTTCCTTTGTCCCCGCCGCTATGAGCAAACTCACTGACAAGATGGACTTCTTTAAGAGAGTGTGGAACTTCCTCTTCTACCCACTGCAGGACATTGTGACCAATATTATTTATTGGAAAGAATTAGATAAATATTATTCGGAAGTCAAAGGTGAGCAACTCAGAAAACAAGTCAAATGGTTTGATTGATTTTGATTCACTGCAATGCTTTATTAACCAAATAATTCTCATCAACATTTTCATGTTTTATATAAGTTGATAAAAGATGAAATTAAATATCTGAAGTATTTGTTATACCTTTCAACGTACCACTAGCAGCCCTTACTTTTGCATTGTGACAGGAAAACCCACCAGTGGCTGTGAGATGATGGGTAGAGCAGACATCTGGTTGATGCGAAATTATTGGGACTTTGATTTTCCTCGTCCTTCTCTCCCTAACTTCAAATTTGTTGGTGGGATCCACTGCAGACCTGCTAAACCTTTACCAGAGGTAACGCTGTGTCCACTATCACACACCTATTAATGTTTTATTATATCTTCACAGTATTCCTGACTTAAACAATGAAGAGAATAAAGCCATTAAAATGATGTTGAAAAAAAAAATGCTGGTTGGTTTGCGTTGAGGTAACGTTACTCTTTTTGCAGGATAAAGAGAAGTTTGTGCAGAGTTCTGGAGACGCTGGCATCGTGGTCTTCACTTTGGGATCAATGATCAAGAATATTTCCACAGAGACGGAAAACATGATCGCCTCAGCCCTCGCTCAGTTACCACAAAAGGTCAGAGTACAATCAGTGTCAACAAATACTATGCCAACTGGAATAAACTTACATGACACTGTTGGGAAAAGCACTGCCCTGTGACACTGCCCTGAGCAGCAATTCTAATTTATTTTTTTTTGTAATTCTAACGGGACTTTTTGAAAGTTGTGTGCTTCCCAGCATCAGGCAGTGGATTTTAATAACGTGTGAATCCAGCATGAGGTGCTCTGTGGCTGGGAGACAGTAAAGAAGAGAGCGCATGAGAGCGGCAGTTGGTGTGTTGTGCTATTTTTACCAGTAATTGGTAATTCACTGCTTTGACTGCAGCCGTTCACCACACATAGGCTACAAATGCCATATGAAAAATAATGGTGAAGACAAATTAAGGTGGAGGAAACTAAAACATAAACTCAGTTCGCTAATGCAATAAGTTAGGCTAATTAACTAACTAACCAACCAACCAACCAACCAAGGTAACCTATGACAAAGACAAACTGATGGATGGACACAACTACACAGAGAGCTGTAACTAAGGCTATAATACTACAATAATGTTTAAATACAAGCTAAGTTGACTAGCTAACTTACAACAACCTTTATGATGTTTATGACAGTGTGCCTGCGCAAGCTTGGAGGATGACGTAGATTCTACTATAGTCATATGTCATCTTCCTGTTGTTGCAACAACCTTCATCTTTTAACTTTCAGCACAAAATTATTTCTCAAAAATATCTGGCAAATAGTGTGGCTAATCAACATTGTCAGGACATGACTCAGAAAAATAAAATATAAAAATGTCAAAATAAACTGAAGGGGGGGCTTTCAATCATTTTTGTTTCTGGTTCAATCATGATAATGGGACAGGATGTTAGGCAAGGAGAAACAACCAGAAGTGTATAAAATATGCCAGTTTACAGTTTAGGAAGAATTAATGAGTGCACTGTGTTGGTCTAAGTTTTATTGTTGTTCATAGGTGGTGTGGAGACACAAGGGAGAAAAACCAGCGACTCTGGGTGCAAACACCAGAATTTATGACTGGATTCCTCAGAATGACCTACTGGGCAAGTAAAGCTTTTAGCCTTCGACAGTAGTCCTTGTGACTTTTACTTTTAATTAAAATATGGTATCCACCACATTGGGTTTTCTCATCATTGTTTAGTTTGACAGAACAAAATCCTAAGGGAACATACAGTAGGAGAAAAGACAGTAAGAATATTTTTGGTGAAGTTTGTTCTTTGGCAAGCAGGACGTCAATTCAGAGACAAGGATTTTTCCAACCACTGCACATTAATAATATGCACTATTACATACTGAAATTTTTTACCCATGGTTTCCCTACAATGTAACGAAATGACTTTGGTGACCCCCCCTACCATGAGTTCATGGCACTTCAGCACAAATCCTTGTTGTACAGCCTTGTGATGCTGCAATTTTGTTTTCTGCAGTTCTTCAAAAATCTCTCTGGGATCTGATCTAGTAAGCTTCCACTCACAAGCTTTTCCCAATGTTCAGTTTATACGGTTACAATAGTTACGTCATGCAGAAGTAATATGTGCTTTAACAGCCTGTTTTGGTTTAAAAAATAATGTTTGTTTCATTAATTTCTGTAACCTATCAGGTCACCCCAAGACCAGAGCTTTAATCACTCATGGTGGCTCAAATGGGATTTATGAGGCCATCTACCATGGTGTTCCCATGGTGGGCATCCCCATGTTCGCTGACCAGCCACAGAACATGGTCCACATGAAAGCTAAGGGAGCTGCAGTTACTGTGGACGTGAACCTCATGAAGTCTGAAGACCTTAGAGATGCTATCAATACTGTCATCAATGACAAATCGTAAGTTATTTTACTTATCTGTAGTTGGTCTGTTTAAGGGTAATATTGAGAAATTATTGCATTTCTGGAGAGCTCACATTAATAATACAGACGCAAGATTGACAACATGCCATAAATGAAAATGGAAAATCAGCCTAAAAGGAGCTGCAGCACCTCACGTGGTGTAGAGAAACTGGTGCCTCCTCATGTACCTGTAATTGTTCACCAAGGTAAAAAAACAAACAAAAAAAAAACAGCATGGCATTAGTTCAGGGAGGCTAGGCAGGGAAGACTTTTGGTTGGCCACAAGGAAGTTCTGGCAAACAGTAGTGGCCTGGTTCTGTATTTTGATTTGAAGTCAAACATCATTTCAGAGGATGTTGGTCGATGCCAGGGTTGTCTCGTCTCTGATTTAGTTCCTGATTTTTATGGATAAGATCTCAGGTGCACTGGGGTGGTTTGCAGCCCAGTGTGCAAATGGTCAAGTCTGACGCCATGGTTCTCTGCCAGAGAACGGCAGATTGCCCTCCTTGGGTGTGAGTTGTTGCGTCAAGTGAGGCGGTATCTTGTGGTCCTGTTTATAAGTGAGGGTAAAATGACCAACAAGTGGACTGGCACGGCATCAGTTGGAATGTTGGCCCTGTGCCGGACCATTGTGGTGAATTGGGAACTGAGCCCAAAGGCAAAGTTGACCTATGGTCATAAACTTTGTGTAGTAAAGGAAAGTGTGAGGTCACATGGCTCATCCTTGAAGCCAAGACGCAACCACAAAGACATCAAAGAACTAGTAACGACAAATGACAACTGTTGCGTCAGCCCACATTTCTGTGTGTTGGCCAAGACGTTGCAATTGAACACACCACAAACACTACAGCCAATGGCTAGCTACTATCTATGTTCTGAACTCAACCAGCAGCAGAAAATGGTTGACACCATGGATGAAAAATTATTTTCTTGCCATTCTGCCTTTCTGGAGAGCTTACATTAATAATACAGATGCAAGACTGACAAAATACTAAAAAGAAATAAATCATAAAGAAATGACAAAACCATTAGCTGGCCCATTCCCCTCATTTACTGGCTGTCCTGTTAGAGATTTTAGCTTTAATAAATCACACACACACTCACACACACAAAAAAAATGAACTTTTTTTCCTCTTTATCCCCATTCTTGGTAAGCCAAAGAAAGTATAAAGTTTAAAATACATTCAAAACATTAATTCACATGTTCATCCCTGTATATTCACATTCATAGGTACAAGGAGAATGTCATGAAACTGTCCAGCATCCATCATGACAGACCAATGAGTCCTCTGGATGAGGCAGTATTCTGGATCGAGCACACCATGAGACACAAAGGGGCCAAGCACCTGAGGGTTCAGGCCCATGAGCTCACCTGGTACCAATATCACAGCTTGGATGTCCTGGCCTTCCTCCTTGCAATTGTTCTTCTCCTCGTATTTCTTGTCATCAAGACCTGCAGTTTCTGCCTCCGGAGGTGCTGTGGCAGAGCCGAACAGAGAAAGAGAAAGGCTGAGTAACTGAATGAAATGAAGCTGTTTAAAAAACTGATGGGTGAAAAAACAGTTCTTTGGTTGTCCTGTTGGTCTTAACTCATGTGATATAACCACAATGCTTTGGATTTGCATTTGTGGCATGGGTTCATTGATTGTCCAAAATTTGAAACAACTATTTTGAGCAAGAAAATAAAAAATACATTCAAAAATCACTCTGCACAGTCCAGTATTCTCATGAAACTCTAAGTAATGTACTGTGTGTTATGTGTTTCACATGTTTTGTCAGAATAAACTCAGGTTCAGACAGCCTGTAAACTGAAGTAAAAACACTGTTAGACTCTACACAAACAAATACCATGTATTTGCGTTCCAACATGTGGACAGTCCTCATTTGCTCCCTCACGTATCACAAGTAATTACTTCAGTTGCAGACAGGTGTGCTCTAATTGACATAACTGCACCTGAGGCCAATTGGACATTAAACACTGAATGTTCATTGGCTGCTGTAACTAAAAAGAAAGGAAAAAAAAAAACCACACACACATGCACAGAGCGATTTCATTATGTTCCTTTAATTGGATAATATTGATCACACCACGCCTCTTCAGGTTTTCACAAATGCTTATACTGGCATAGACACATGGGCTGCAAATCAAAATTTAACATGCAAAAAATATTTCAACATAAATCAAGTGAGGTCATCAAACTAAAAAATTAACAGCCCATCCATGTCCTCAGAATGCAAATATGTGACATTTAAATTGCATAACATTTTCTGTGTAAGAAGAGTGTGGGGATTGTCATGTTTTATTTCCATCATTTTTTCATTTTTCCATCTTCTTTGACCTTCCATAACATAAGCTCCATGCAGGCTGCAGCGTCTTCTGCCGTGTCATGGCCACAAACTGCGAGAAACATTTACATGGTGTATTAAAAGAAACCAAACAGTGACAAAACATGCATTAGCTATAAATACATTACACTTCAAAACGTTTAATCAGTCTTCACAGTCAAATACTGAAATCTGATTATATCAATTTCTTTATTAAATTTAGATTTTGCTTCAGATGTATGCTGGAGTTTAGACTTAATAAACATTCAAATAAAACATTAACTTGTATGGTGGCTGTAGTTATCCATGATGACCCACCACTCTCTTGGATGATCCTCCTCAGGTATTCAGCAGTCAGGTTGTTAAGGGTCATCTTATGAGGGGGGCCCAGACGGTGGGGGAAGACCACCGATGTGTCCACCACTGTCCCATGGAGCAACTACAGTACAGAGGAAGATATCTGAAGCTCTTATTACTGGGGGAAGTCTCTTTATCTCAATATTAAATAGATACAGGAGAAAAACAAGCAAACAAACTAAAAACTCAGCCAATTAGGATGGCACACCAGCAGGTGTGGGGCCCATAATCTGTGGCTTTATAATGCCACTTTCAATTCTCTTTCAAGATGGTAAGTCAAACCAGCTGTATAATGATTAAAACAAATATAAAACCTGATGGAAAAAGTACCTTAGACTTTCAAACCTTTGAGCAAAATGGATCATATATTGTTGAATACCAACAAACATTAACAGGTCAAAGACAAGATGTGTTTCTGTGCCTTCACACTCTCACATTTTAAATAACTTTTAGGAAGACAAAATGTCAATATGGGTGAAACAGAGCTCAAAATTGTCATTCTGTGTAATGGTCCACACTCTTATTTTACTATTACATCTTTAAATAAACATAATTACCGAGTATAAATAGTTTGTCTTGACATCTTCTAATCAGTGTTGATTATGTTATACTAAAAACACAGCACTCTGCTTTTTTAAAATATTAAAATAACCAGGGGACTTTTGTCCTAAATACAAGCGCTTTAAAAAGGTCATTCTGTGAACCAAAGTAAAGAAGCCCTTTTGAAACTTAGTCAAAAGGTGATGTCATCTCATGTGACAGTCTGTGATATCATCAAGAGGACCCCAAAGACCTATGAGGTAAGCTAATATCTCTCAAATATTTGATGATTTCACCTTTTCATAATGTGCTAACCCAGATCACAAAACCAAGTCATCCAGTAAAATGGCAAAACACTTGGTGTTAGATTTTTTTTTCCATATATATTTTTTATCTTGTGATTAATTATTAATTACAAGTCACACACACAAGACCACAAAATAACCAATCGAGACAGCAGTAGATCAGCAGCTCCTGAGTTCTGCAAGGTAAAATTACTGTTTTTGTCAAAGGAGCTCCGTGGCTGGCTTACCAGCTCCTGTCTTAAGTTGAATCCAGTGGCTCTGCAGAGGTCACTGCCAGCCTCAAAGTTCCATGGCTAGCTTCGAGGCATTGGGGCACCTTGCATCTCTTGTCTAAACCCAGCATTCTTCAGATGTGCTCTTAGGTACAGACATTTGGCACCAGTTGATTTAAAGCGATCAGTATTCAGTAGTACAGACACAATTTGGTCGGTACTCTTAAAATGTCCAGAGCTCCTCTTCCTTTGACATATTAAACAGTATTGTCATTTTTATAGCTTTGTCCTTTTAAAATGTTGCTTTTAAAAGTCAAACTTCCCCTTTAACAGCTATGAAAAGCTGAAACTTGGCATTCAACTTGCTAGTACCCAAAGTTGTAAACCTGTTTGGATTGTAGTTGGCAAGTTAAAACAGAGTTTGTACTTTCTCATGAGGGTTTTACATTAGTTTGTCAACACCCTCTACGTACATCCAGGTTATTAATCCATATTATAAAAGGAGCAAACCTTCTCAAAGATTTGCCATCGAACGATGGCACTATTGCTAAATAATTATATGGACTAAGAAAAAAAGTTTTAAATTCAATAAAATAAAAAACACAGAAAACATGGCATTTGAATGATGAATAATAAAACATGAATTACGTAAAGGGACTCTTAAAATAACATTTAAGGCTCTTTGCAGGGAAATTTAACAGGTGGCCATGTTAAATGTGACTGGTTGTTTGTTACAAAACATTTTTTGTTTCATGCAAACATGCTCACAGCTTGGATTAGAAAATCCTGTACTTGCTTCAATAAAATCACTGATAAGCCAGGATTGGAACAGAGGCTGGAATAAGTTTAAAGAATAATGTTGGAGAAAACTAATAGTAATCACCTTCAGGGCACAGAGGTCTGTTTCCAGGCCGTGTCCAATCAGAATGGTGTCGGCGCTGATGAAGCTCAATAAGGTCTCCTGTACCTCTCTGAGGGAGGTGTGGTTACCCTTCACATCTTCCTCACTGATGCCTGAAAATCTTGACAAGTGTCAGACAAGCTATTGAGACAGGCTGATTAAAAATACATTGATAAATACTGTAGTTGTATCATTATCTTTAGTTCATCACCCTGTGACAGTACTGAGCTTTATACATAATATCTGTTATATTGTAATGCATAACACCTGCTTTAACTGTGTGATAACATATTACCTCTCTAAAATCTAATTGAAAACAAAGTACAAATGCTTTAATATCAATTTTTAGGTCCTATATATCCATTTTGGATTATTAACAGAGGGGAGACAGAGTTTAACTAGGTGTACAAATCATTTTGGGTCCTTGGAAGAAAGAGGAAAAACTCAGTTACGTATCTAATATTACCTTGTGTTGTAGTCTATGACCTCATTATCAGGTCTGACGAAGGTGTCATAGACGACTTGCAGACTAGAGTTGACCACAGTCACTCTGGATAGCTCCAGACCATGAATGGTATAACACTGAGGATAAAAAAAATTACACAATATGTTTTTACTGCATACTCAAGGCCAGCTTAACATATAAAAAAGAAAATCAGTAAAATCTTGTAAAGTGTGCTCTTAAATGTTTTATGGTTATATTTGGAGTTAAGCTGGGGTTTGGTGCTCAACATGAAGGTTATAAAAAAGCTGATCACCATTTCACAATCCAAGGAGTAGACACCAGGACAGCTCGTATCTGAGGGATGTCTGGAGACGGTCGAAACAAACCCATCCAGGCTGAGGGAATCATGGACATGCAACTGGTGAAGACAAGGGAAAAAAAGAAAGAAAAATATTTAAAAACAAAAAAACCCCACATCTACTCACCAATTCATTTGAGGATGAATTGTCTTTTTTTATGTCTTTTCCTACCTGAAACACCTGACATCCAGGTGCTCCCATGACTCCCTCACAGCAACTGTAGCGGGTCTCCACTCCACCTGGCACTGGTAAAAGTTTAAAAATATATACAATGATCTTAAAGCTTGAGCTGTATAATAAACACTTGGGATGTTTTCAAAGTATAAACTACGGTATACTCACCTTTTTTTGTAACTCCTTTCCCATAGTGGTAATTACACTCCTCTTTACGGGTGTGTTTGCCCGTTTGGTTCACAGAGTATGTAGCTCCACATCGACAGCAGATCCTCTTGAGGGCTTTAGTCAATACAATAGCAAAAGGACATAAGAGTGAAATGTGCTGAGAGAAGAAAGCCTCATTTCAAGTACAGTACAGGTCAGGTCAGGTGCGCCATCTAGTGATATAATATGAGAATAGCATCAAATTGTCCTTTGAAGGAGCATGATGTTTTCACTTACGGTCTGCACTGCCTCTCTTATTGTCAGCAAAAAGAACAACACAGCCTGGTCTCTCTGGGTGCTTGACAGGAAAGTTGCTCTCAACCAGCTTTTCTTCAGTCAAAATATAGTCCTTCAAACTCTCATACAACGTCATATCATCTGCTGGAAAAAAATTAATTCACTGAGGAAGCTGTCAAAATATTGGAAAGACATGACAAATGCATTTAAAAATAAATTCTCACCATTCCGTTTCAACTTTTTCAGCTCAAGGGGAATGTTGCCTTTCGATCTTTGGCTGTTGACTTCATTTTTATCTGCACCAAAAAAATATAAATGAAATATATAACTAAATTATCTCTTATCACATTTTATGAAGAATAGCATGAGTTTTTCAGAAATTCTCACCTTTAACAGCAACAGCACTTTGGTTCTTCAGCTTTTTCAATGCATTCACTGCAACACTCAGATATTTGAGTTTGTTTACACTGCGGTTATACACAGTCTTCTCTTCAGCAAGTGCCTATCATCAATAACAGGGACAGAAATTAATATCTAGGCTGTATTGTTTTTTTAAGTGTGGATTACATTATGTGGCACAAGCTCACCTTTTCAAAGGCATCATTAACATTGGCTGTGGTCTTGAGGAACTCCTCTGTAAACATGTTGACATAACGCTGTCGGACGTCATGGGGTACTTTGTCTTTGGCAGCCTCACACTGCTGCTTCATCTTACGTTTAGAAGGCGCTGGCTAAAAGAATAAATTTATCATTAATATTCAAGAGATAAAACATGTATGACTTAAACCAGACGTAAGTTATGTCTTTTAAAATGGCCCCCAAAAATTGCTGCTTTTCACTCCTCACCTTAACCTGAGTATGGACAGCAGCTTGAGGAGTCGCGGAAGCAGTTGGACTTGAATGTGATGCTGCAGAGGCAGAGGTCAGTGAAGGTTTACGTGTCGGCGCAGGGATGAGCACAGGTGCTGTTGTGCGGTATCTTTGCACTGGGGTAAGTGCAGGTGGATGGTACATTTGTCTCACAGCACCGGTGCTCATTTGAACTTGACTGACTGGGGTTAGCACTGAGGTAACTTGGCTGGAACTGGAAGTGACAGGCAGCGGGTAGGTGCCTTCGGGGAGGATCAAGTGCAAATTGTTGCCCACTTCAATCACAGCAGGTCCCAAAGATATGTAGTTCATGTAAGCTGTGGAATAAGATAAAAACACATACAGATGTAATGCATTCAGGCACAGCTATAAGAGTAAATTCTAAATAAAGTTATTACAAAACAGAAAGAACTGCTGCTTGATCCACATCTATGAAGACAAAGCTGGTCTCAAGATGTTTTACTGGTAAAACAAACAGGTGCTTACCATTTTGCACAGGAGCAGGCTGCAGGTTTTCAAGGGCTTGATTTGAATGAAAAGATGCACTCTGGGTCTCTGGCTTCCTCTGGCAGGTGGAGGAAACAAAAGCCTGACCACCTTTAACTGAAGCAGTCAGCATGGAGGCTCTCTGCTGGACCTGCTGGATCTTGGAGGTGATGGAGGGGTGGGAGGCAAATCCTGACACCGCAGATCCACGTAGGGGAACCAGCACCTGGGGCTGAGGTCTGCTCTTGGCCACTGGCTGCTGAACAGCACATAAATCGAACAATGCGCCTAAAATTAGAATTTAGAATTTATATTTATCGTAGATTTATATCTGTTTATCTATGGGTAATTATATTGTACAATATTATATATTAACAGTTTTAGCATAGTTGTTTTAGAAAGAATAAAGCCTGCACTGAAAAAATATATTGCAATGTACATTTGTGTTTTTTAAATTTCTTCTAAGTTTTAATTCATAATGTCAACTTTGTCTATTTCTACCTTTCTCTGTTCAGGAGTGCCACTCCCAAAATTAGCCATGCTATGTGTATGTACCTCTGTATGTTTGACTTCATGAGCCACCCTCATCTTTCCTGGGAGTGCTTGAGGTTTGACATTAAACTCCGGCTTCTCCACATCCATAGCTCCAACCTAAATATGACAAAGTGAGGAAAAATATCTTCACACTGTTGGAGAAATTTATTCATTTAAATCTGGAGTGTCTACAACAAACTTACAGACAAATCAGGTTGCTCCTTATTTCCCGCATCCTCGTTGTTTGCCTCCATGAAGATCCTGTAGCATTCCTCCATTGGGTCACTGTCAGACACATCCATATCTGAATAGTTGAGCTCACCTTCATCATCAGAGCTGGAACTAATAGTTATAATGTCCTCATAATCTTGTTTTACAAGATGCTGTTCAACTGATGCAGAAGATAACTTTGTTTTGTTTGCCAAAGTCAATGCTGATGAATTGTGCTGGTCCTGATCTTGGGTGCTGCCTGAAGCTTGTTCTGCTGGCCCCAGGTATCTTCCAGGTGGAGCAACTTTACCCTGTATCTGTCCTGGCATTTTGCTTGGAGTTTTCTGGCTGTGTGGCAGCACTGATGGTACACATTTTGTCAAAGACAACTGACTACTAATCCTGTTCAGAGGTGGCTGCAGTGCTGTCAGGGTTTGCTCTGTGTGTTGCCTGCATGGTGAATCTGAGTTAGCAGTAGCTTTATAAGAAACTGACTTCTTGGGTAGAAGATAATGTGGCTGCAGTAGATTCATTTTCTCAACACTATGGGGCAGCTCACACTGAGGCAATTCAACCTGTAACATGTTTCCTTCCTTTTTCACCACCAGATTGTTCCAGGCTTGATCTTGCTGGTCCATGGCTGGGTGACTTGAAGGTTTGGGACTTTTCTCCACTTCTTTTTCAGAAACATGAGTCATTTTCTGAGTTTCATGTCGCAGGTCTTTCAAACAGCCAGTTAACTTAACGACACTCCCATCAACTGGTATATTTTCACATTCTATATTCTCATAAAGAATGAATGGACCTTGAGTGTTTTTAGTACTGCAATGCCTATAAACTTTATTTTCTTCTATTGTTGATGCAGGTGGAGACGCTACCTTGTGAGCCTCAGCATTTATAAGTAAAATAGGAGCTGTTCTGACCTCCTCCAATCCCCTTACTTTATCCTGGAGGGATTTGCCAGCAATAGAACCAACAGGTGTCTGAGCCCTTGCTCTCTTATTGTCAGGTGAGGGAGGAATGTCAATAATCAGGATGCCATCTTCATGAGAGTCATCAAGTGGCTCTTGAGATGGAGACTGGGAAAGCCAAGACTGACATGCAACTGGCTTCTTCTGGTCACAAGGTATAGCATTTCGTACTCTTTTCAACCCCTGTCCATTTTTCACCTTTGGCTCTTTATCTGGAGAGCTGTAAGAGCATAAGCCAGCAGAAAAGTTGGACAGAGGGTCGTACTCCAAATCAGTCCTTGGTTTTGAGTTGTCCACCACGTATTTCCTTGCTTGGGAGTATGCTTTAGTAGAGTTTGTGGAAGAGGACAGTCCATAATAACCTTTGTCTACATTTTCACCTGCAGTTTCTAACTTGGAAACAGAGAAATTAGACATAGTTTTTATGCTCCCTGCCTGTACGGTTTTGTAGCGTGACAGTCGCCTTTGCTCTTGCTCCACCTCGTGCCTTACAGTTTCTATCTCCTTGTTGATCCGCTCCAGCTCCTGGAGGCAGTCATCTTTGGTCTCACCATTCACTGGATAGCCACTTTGCACTGCTGTACAAAAAGAATATGAAACAAAACTTATTAGCATGAGTGAAAAAGTAGAGGGTGAGATTGGGCTCAATATAACTGTGGGAAGTGCTTATGGGATGACCTGTGGCTGTGGGCAGAGCAAACATCTTTACACCAGTGGATCTCAACCTTACTAGTGTCAAGAACCCCTAAATTGAACTGGTTAATTAATTAAATTGATTAATTTATTAGGTCAGGAAACCCTGTTTGATAAGGTTTAACGTCAGGCACCTACTTCTGAAAAGACTTGGTTGTTAGATATGATTAAGACCAGAATTCTACACGTGTTGACTGCAAATGAGGAGATAGCCTAACCAGTGAGAAAGTGAAACCTATGATCAGAATAGTCACCCTTAATGACTCTTCCTCTCATTGGATCCACATCTATGGTGAATTAAATAGTAAAAATGAACCGGGTACCCACTGAAACTTCCCCAATGACCTCTGGTTGAGAGGCACAGCTTTACACCACTGTAATTTGTGGTTCTATAGTTATATGCAAATTAGGCATAATCCAATTAAATGTGAGCTTTTTCCATGCATTTCCAGAACTGAAATCTTTGCCAAAATAACACTATTTTAGTAACACTAACACAGGAAATGTTATGGAAGCAAAATAGCCCAAAATCTCAAAATTGACCAGTGCATGAAAAAAAGGTTTCTCCTGAGGTGTCTGTCATTTAGCATATAAATTGAGAATTTGTGTATTTTTATGTTTTTAAAAAAAATAGCTAAGATGATAAAAGAACCATAAATGTGCTTATTTTTTTTAACTTACAGGTATGGGACAAAATAGCGACTAAATCATCCGCTGATGAAGTGAGGTATACCATTTAGTTTTAGCTAACGTTAGCTTTTCAACCGTTGTTTGAATGCGATAAATATATATATATATATATATATATATATGCAATATATATATGCAAGGCCGTTCAGAATTAAAGTAACATTAGGCTACTTCAACTTTAAGCTAATTCAGTCAAAGTTTAAAAATTATTTAACCCACTTTACTCTTAAATTACTTTGAATATGCAATTGAAAACTTTTAACAGGCAAAGACAACAAGCTAACACACACCTGTAGTTAATTGCTAACGGCTAGAAAACCTCAAACCACTAACCTGCAAAGTCAGCTATGGAATATGAGGCACCGAACATTTCCCGTAATTCTGTGGCGTGTCTGTACAAACAGTGAGGCCTCTCACAAAGCCCATGTTCCGAGAAAGGACAATTTATATCTGCAAAAAGTCCAGACGAAGGAAACATCAGGTAAAACGCCACTTTCCACGATGCGCAGAAAACCGTTTGGTGTAGTTAATTAACCGTCGAGCAACAGGTGGAGGCTCCAACTGATACTCATGACGTCAGCTTCCCTTATATAGCCTATGTTCAGGTAATTTAATTTTTATGCTCCTAAACATGTATTTTTTTCGGTAGTTAAAACCAATTTAATCCCCGAGAAAAATATATGAAAAATTTAGATCTTAGGGAGTTAATTATTTTTCAGATTATGTGTAATTCATTGTGTCGCCATAATTCCTCCGCGCCGGCAGATGGCGCTGCCGCACAAACCTGAACTGGATCTTTCAATGGAAGAAGTAGTGTTTGGTACACTTCCCATACTGCAGCCGCAACAACAGTTGCCCTACTTAGCATAAAATCTATCAAACAAACACAATTTGCGTCGATTAAAATGGATAACAGTGACGATGAGATGGAGGACGATGAAACCGAGTGGAAGAGCAGTTTCGTGGACTCAGTCCCACTCAGCCCCGCTGCTGCTGCTTCTGGTAAAGTTTGAATAGTGGGAGGCTTATGTTAAATAAACAGTTCATTTTGGCTTTTATCTGGTTTTTGAGATGCTGAGAGAAACGCAGCTTACGTTATCGGCTATCTATACGTGCCAGATGGTAAATAAAGTGTGTCTAATCTCTTGTTTCAGGTTCAAGTTTCAATAAGACATCAGGTCCATCACCTGAACACAGAGTTATTCTGCATTTTGACCTGGACTGCTTCTATGCCCAAGTGGAAATGATCAGAAACCCAGCATTGAGAGAGGTCCCTTTAGGTAAACTGAGGCAGTACAAAAGATCATCTGTGATGGAAGTATAAACTCTCAGATTGTGGTTCAACAATGTTTCTCATATCATCAGGTATTCAGCAGAAAAACATCATAGTCACCTGTAACTATGTGGCAAGAGATCAGGGTGTCACCAAGCTGATGTATGTGACTGATGCTATGGAGAAATGTCCTCAGCTGGTGCTGGTTAAAGGAGAGGACCTGACACACTACAGGGAGATGTCCTATAAATTGACAGGTAGGCAGGATGCTGCAGAGATAAAGCTGTATTTAGCAAACTGATATGACAATTGATTATTTACTAAAGTATTTAGAGTAAAATCCACCCCAAAACACACGTAATAAACAAACGTTGCTAATAAATCTCACCTCCCAAGCTAATCTCTTCTTATATGTGGGTTTATTTGCTGTCATATGGTAGCAGAGAATAACTGATCTATCTTAAAACACCAACACAAAACTACTTCATAAAAGGTTTTGGTGGGGTTTTTTTTGCAGAAATAAAGAGCCAGAGATTTTGTCTAGACACTTAGGTAACTGCTAAAAGCTGTAATCAAATGCAAAAAGAAGGCCGTTATGTATTTGAGTAAGGGGCACGCATGTCATTTGATTTTCAACTGTAAAAATCTCCCCCTCTCGCTGTGCTACCACTATTACTAGTGCCTTAGCTTACCTCATTTACACATACCTTATACCCACAGATAAGTATGTTGAGCTCACGCTATTCTCTATGAGCTAATCCTTTAGCTATATGTATATTTCATATTTCTTTACTCTGCTCACTTTACCTTTCTTGTCCTCTTCCAGAGCTGCTGATGTCCTATTCTCCACTAGTAGAGAGGCTTGGATTTGATGAAAACTTCATGGACATCACAAAGATGGTAGAACAAAGGCTAGCACAGACACCAGAGTCTAGCAGCTTTTCATTTAAAGGACATGTCTACAATCATTTCAGTAAGTAACACTTGTACCATCTGGCTCACGGAAACCAGGAAATGAGTTGTGAAACAAGCCAAGACGCTAAAACTTGTACAATATTTGCATTGTAGTCTCAGTTTCCCATCATACGAAATGTTTGCTTTTAGATTCTCTTGTTTTAACAACCACAGACATCTGTTTTTCTTTTCCTGCTCAGGTGCAGAAGTTGAAGCCAATGATCATCCAAGGTTGGCACAAGGTTCACACATTGCAGCAGAACTAAGAGAAGCCATTTACAGCAAACTGGGTCTGACCGGCTGTGCTGGCATCGCCACAAACAAGCTACTGGCCAAACTTGTGTCAGGCACCTTCAAACCCAACCAGCAAACCACCCTGTTGCCGGAGAATGTCAGCGACATCATGGGCTGCCTGAGCAGCCTCCGTAAAGTACCGGGTATAAATGATAATTCAATAGTTACTCATCAATAGATCACTAGTTTGCAGTATCCAGAGCTCTTTGCTGTGGTTTTGTCCCACGTCACTTCAATCAAATTTCCCTGATGATAAATTTCCCATCATGTACATTTAGGGGTGGGTCACCAAACTGCAAAAAGACTTCAAGCCCTGGGATTAGTTAGCGTGAAAGACCTCCAGCTCTACTCACTAAATGACTTGGTGAGAGAGTTTGGAGGTGCCAGCGCTCAGCGGTTGAAGAATCTGGCCCTTGGTATTGATGACTCACCTGTCACCCCAACTGGGGCCCCACAGGTAGGCTTTGATATCTCTATAATTACGTGTAGCTTCGCTCAAAGTTGTGACAGTCAGAAAAACCAAAGTAATTGTCGACTCACTCGTACAGGTCTGAACTCTGCAGATATTTTTCTTAGTTTGAGTCATTAGAGTTCTTATTTATTGGCCACTTTGCTGTAAAAAGCTACCATATGTTTTCCTTAACCAATTTCTTTCTGTTTCAGTCTCTCAGTGATGAAGACTCCTTCAAGAAAATTTCATCAACTAAAGAGGTTTTGGAAAAGATTCAGGAACTCCTCAGCAGTCTGGTGGAGAGGTGAGATACTTTGTCACTGAGGTCTTTTCTGCTCGAAGCCACTGAATCTAACCTTTTATCATCTGCTTGAAAACTAGGATGCACAAAGATGGCAGGCAGCCTCAAACCTTCCGGCTAACCATCCGTAGATACTCGGCGACCAACAAGTGGTTCAGTCGGGAGAGCCGGCAGTGTCCAATCCCCAACCACATAGGACAGAAGATCACCTCTGGTAAGCTTCCGCACCAGGAGGGACTCTGTGATATCCCAACGGAAGAGCTCAGGTAGCAAGTGTAGACACTTTATCAGGGTTTCCACTCATAAAATTACTTGAGAGTATGATGGCCATGAATGTGCTTGACTTATTTCAGTTTAATATAGCACCTAAATACATAAGAGGAGCCTCAGCACCATGAAGTTCTCTCTGTCCTGAGAGCATTCAATTAATAGTAGGTGAATAAGTTCAACATGATTTGTTTGCTCTACAATGCACCAAGCATAAAACCTCTTTAACCTTTAAACTTTCATTCACAAATACTGCCGATTTTTAGTCTTTCCTTTTTTCAAAGACCTTTTAAAGCTGCTGTAATCAATATTCTTTATTAAGAATGACTCAAATGGAGAAGGGTCTAGCTGCAGAGCTCCAGGCTCAGGCCCACCTCCTCCACTGGACCCTTTCCTGTCCTGAGCCTGGAAAATAAAGTCCGACATTGTGTATTCCCACCAGAGACGATCATCAAGATATTCAGTTCAATAAATCTTTATTGTTCCCAGAGGGCAGTTCTGCTGCAGCATTAAAGAAAAACAAGAAACATTGAAGAGACATACTGTACATAAAATTACTGTAAAAGTACAACCAACAACAGCACAGTACCAAACAAGGACTCTTTAAACAACAAGTAATAGTGAATACATCAAGTTTGGAGAGTGCAATGAGTAAAAACTGCAAGTAGTAAAATGTGTGGGACAAGACAGCCAAGACAGAGGTCACCTTTCTCACCAGGTGTTTCCATAGACTGCATAAATAATGGAAGTAGCTACCATGACAACACCCATTGGTTTGTGGACTCTCATTTTGAAGCCTCAAGTTTGGCATTTCGGCCATCGGCAACTTGGTTTTTTGGAGCCAGAGGTGACCATATTTGAACGAGAGGGTGGCGCTGTGAGGAGGGGTGGGTCTGACTGGGAAGCTGAAGACACTATTGGCCGACAGCCTGTCTCTTAAAGTGGTCTGCCCCTAATTATGCAATAAGCAATAGCACACATGCTTTACCACCTTATCGAATGCAATAACACACGATTTTCCTACACGGGTCCTGGTGATGGAGATGGGTCCCAGTGCCTGAGGTGGGCCCGAGCCTGGAGCTCTGCAGCAGGTCTCTAAATGTGACAAAAGGAGTCACATGTAGTGACAGACTGATGAGAATCATCATCTGACACACTTGTCTAACAGGAACTTAATAAAATTTGTGTTTGATTGAAGTGTTTAAACCCTCTGTGGTTGTTTTTTTTACATGTTTTTTACAGTCTCTGTGAAGGCAGTGCATGTACCTCTGTTCAGTCAGGAATTAAGCATTGTTTTCTGTAATGTTTCTATAGACAGCAGTGATGACGCTGTGGTCCAGCTGGTCACATTGGCTATGAAGCTGTTCAACAAGATGGTGGACAGCAGTGCCGCTTTCCACCTCACCCTCATCAATGTTTGCTTCAGTAACCTGCAGACCAGGGGAGCTGCCGTCAGCGGAAAGGGCTCCATAACATCTTTCTTCACAAACAGCACTTCTCCCAGAAAAACACAACTCTTCCCATCACAAATCCAGGTAGCAGAGTGACTTAGTGCAGTATTTCTGTCTTGTTATTACTGTTCAGATCATGTTTTCCTCATTTCCATCAGTTTATCTTCAGGGAAGTTTTAAAAAGCATTGAATTCAGGTTCCTGAAATATTTTTGTCTAGGCTGATGAAGGCAGGAATGGCACTTAAAAAATATTTTTTATCCAATTACAGGCTGTCAGGAGATGTTATGTACTATAAATGGTATTTTTGTAGGCCTGCAGCTAACACTTATTGTCATCATTTCTTAATCTGTCGGGGTTTTTTTGTTTGTTTGTTTGTTTGTTTTCAATTTATCAGTTAAGCTGTGAAATGTGAAAAGATAGCTGGAAAAAATCACTATCGCAATTTTACAGAGCTCAAGGTGCCATCTTCAGATGTCTTATTTGTCTGACCAACAGTCCAAAAACAAAGATATTCTGTTTACTTTTATATATGACAAAGAGAAGCAGCACGTCCTCACACTTCAGTGGCTCAAACCAGATAGCGTATTGCATGTTTTTCACAATTAGTCAGCTGCGATTAGTCAACCAGTTGACTAATCGCAGCTCTAGACTGATGCTCCCAGCAGTAGCTAGGAAGCTCATTGTCTCATAATGGGCAGATTAATTATTTGTAATAAATTAAACCATCCATCCATACACTTTTTTGCTGCTTATCTGGGTCCAGGTTTAGGGATTGGGATTTTAAGTAATTTCCATGTTTGAGTACTCACATTAAATTATTGTACTGTGTTGTACTGGCAAAAATAAATAAATAACATAAGATTAGGAACATAAAAAAAAAGCCAAAACGGAAAACAAGTGCAATTCAAAATTCATTTATTGAGCAACCAATTAGCCCGTTACACACTAAATTCAAAACTGCCCTGTATGCTAAATGGTTAAAGACAACCTACTTACAACCTCTCAGAAAGGTCTTTGGCAGTAAAAGGTTTTTCAGTATCGTCATTTAAAATACAATCATCCCAATGTGCAAATGGGCCCTTTTTACATTTTTTGAACCTCTAACACAAATGTACATACATCTTTATAAAACCTGTCCATCAGTATTTCTTTACTTTTTTCATGTTCAGCTAATCTAAATGCAAACAGCTTGTTTCCAGTATTAAAACACCATAATATCTTTCTTTTGCTGCCCAAGGGTGAACGCAACACTGAAGGACAATATCCAGAATCACTCTCCTCCTGGTCAGTTCAGTGTCTGCCTGGTTAGCACGCGCTAACACGACAGCAGCTGCTAGCATCCAACACCAAACCATTAAATGGTCCCAACAAACTCACAGCGACACCAAAACGGCTTGATTCCATCGGTAAACCCGTTCATAACCATTAAGTAAAGTTAGCCATGTGATACTAAAGGTTAGCCCTGTCATTGTGTGACCAAGGAACATCCCAACCACAGCAATGTAAGGGAAAAAAAAGAATTCACAGGCAGAGGGCAGAGTCTCCACAGATAAATACACCACTACAAACTGCCAGTGGGGCTTAAGTAATGATTGAGAGGGATTACCTCTGTATGAGCCGACATTATTTTTAGGAAAAACACCTTTGAATTGGATTCTATGTGATATTAAAAGGTCTTAAAAAGTCTAACATTTAACTTGAACCCTGCAGACTCTCTGCTCCATACTTGTTCTTTCACACTCAGCTGTAAAATGATGCCTACAGACTTTTCCCATCGTGGGTCAGTAATCTGCATTTTCTAAAAGCATTTGTGCTCCTCCTCTTTTATTCTCCAATAGGATGATTCCTGTCAGAGAGGGGATAGTCACTGCATGGATCATCAGTTCAGCACACAGAGCGTGGTTACACAACACACCTCACAAAAGACAGTTGCCACAAAAAGCCCTCGAAGCTTGGAGGCAGAATTATGTGGGTTTGAAAGAAAACATGTTGCGGTAGAAGGCCCTCCACTTCAGAGAGTATCCTGCTGCACAGTGCGGTCAGACCATGAAGACACAAATATCACGGTGACACATCGATTGCCCCCGAATGTTGACCCCGAAGTGTTCAGGCTTCTCCCTGAGGAAATCCAGAAGGAGCTGTTATCTCCTGCTTACACAAACTGTCTCCCTGGCACTTCAGCAGGCTCATCTGTCGTCATCGATGTCCCCTGCATAACAAAAAACAATTCCCCACTGTCATTTACAAACTCACAAAATATTAAAGACACAAAAGAGGCTTCAGACAAATTGGATTCATTTAACAGGCTGACCAGCGTGAATCATGAAAGCCCTGAGGGCACAAGTACGCTTCCTGAAGAAGACGTCATGGAAGAAGAGACACCGTCATTCCCCCGGTCTTCTGACTGCAAGTTCCCGGGAAATGTGGACCCTAAGGTGTTTTCTGAGCTTCCGCCGGACATACAGAGGGAGCTGATGTCTGAATGGAAGCAACAGAAGGCGGTTCTGAAGACGCCCTCGTCCAGGAAACCAGGGAGAAGCTTGATGAGCAAAGACAGAAAAGCTGCAGGAAAAGGCAGTCAGGCAAACAACTTGTTCAAGTATTTCAAACCCAGTTAGAGCGGGACAAAAATAATGTCTTGCAGGAAAAACTCATATTTAGTTATGTTATTTCTCTCATGGAAAATCTCCTCTTTTATTTTGTGGTTGTTCTCATGTGATATATACAGGGAGTGGACAAAATAAAAGAAACACTTCACAGTATTCTGCGGTAGCCCTTTAGCGAGGAACAATTTGGCGAGGCGTTTTTTAGACAGTACTGTAAATTTCAAAGGTGGCTACACAAATATAACCAAAGATCAAAAGGCCAAACACAGCAAAATATGGCACTGTAACAATGGCAAAGAAAGTAAAAAAAAAAACAAAAAAAAAAAACATGCCAAACATGAGAAAATTGCATCAGAAAAAAATCAGGAGGTCAATTACAATTAGATCCACTCTAACATTAAAGGACAACTTAAGTGTTTTTCAACCCAGACCCTATTTTCCAACGTTTTTGTGTCTAAGTGGCCGATGTAGACAACCTTTTTTTTTTTTTTTTTTTTTAAATTAGTCCAGTATTGAGCAAGAGCATTGTAGCTGTAATGGGGAAACAGGCTTCAATGTAATTCCTATTGGCAACTGTGCGTCTTCAATTTATGTCCTCAAAAAGTGCTTGTTTTTGTCACTGACAGGCTCAGATTATTAAAGGATCCCTACAGGGAAATTTTACGTCCTTCCTTACCTGTCATGGGTCTGTTTGTTATTGTGCCTAACTAAGTCTCGCTTAAGGAGGAGTCTCATTCTGAAATCGTGACGTTGCAGGAAAATGAATGGTGGAAATGTTAGTGAGAGCTGGAGAGAGGAGTGCTGGGAAGAGTTTGTTGTGTTGGAGTACAAAACGTGTAGCTTAGTGTCATCTAAAAGATTTTCACTGTCATGACTGAATATTTATCTGGTGTTAACAACGTGGAAAAGTCTGTGAAATATCAGAGCAAGGCTTGTCCTTGAGTTAGATTTGGTCCCACACACTAACAAACAGACCAGAAATGTTTAATTTTTCTGTAGGGATCCTTTTCATAATGTCGTCAGATGCTTACAACGGAAATCTGAGCCTGTCAGTGGCAAAAATAAGTACTAATATAACTAAATACAGACTCAAGGTAAATTACTTAAGTTTGAGAACAAAAAATAAATAACTGAGGATTGACTTACTTATACTTTTTCTGCATCTTTCAACCATATTTCAGCAGTGGTTGCATGCAGGTGAACTTTGAATTCTTGTTTGCTATCTTTTAAGTCAAGAATTAGTGTTTCTGTTTTTTTGTCCACCCCTGTATGTCAGTGTTAATGTGCTGTTAAGTTACCTTTTTGGGAATAAGAATACATTATTTTTATAAACCTCACAAACTGCTTGATGTTTCTGTATCTTGAACATAACGTGTGAAATCTGCCTTTACCTGAAGTGACCTTATTATGTCGCCATTTGTAAACAATGGCTCAAATTTAATTCCCAAATCTTAAAGGGTCCTAAATTAAGACGTTAGCTTCAGGTTCATTGTTTTCATATTGTTTTCACATTGTTTAGAGAAGCGAGATTACTCCGCTTAGCCTCCAGAAGTGGGGCCTCGTTCCTCGGTTGGACGATTTCCACTAAAATCCACAGAGGCACACATTATTCGTCAGCATTCAATTTTCAAAGAGCCCATTTTCCCCCCCTCATGAGAAATACCAGAAAACACAAGGTCTGTGAGCACAGCCCTGCTTGGTTCTTGTTGGCCTGAAACTCCTCCCTGGATCACATGTAAGAAGGGGGAAAGGTTCAGGATGTGTTATCGCATCATGATAGTGACTGTTTTATTGAGTCAGGACGAGTTGAGCGACATCTGAATGGGCGTTGGCACCTCCTGCAGATAGACTGGTAAAGTACGTTACTTTTTTTTGTCATTTCATGGGAGCTGTGAGATTGCGTCAGTGGGTATTGGAGGAAGTCACCCAAAAAATTTATATTTTGTCAGATGAGCACAGAGACTGCTGCTGGTGAGAGGGTTTCCTTTCCTCACTCTGCTGATGCAAAGAGTACAATATCATTAATCATGCTCATGGGAAGTGACTCCAGATTTCATGGTAGTGTCCCACTGCTGTGGTGCTGGAATCTGGGATGAACTTTAATCCGTCCTGAATGCACTCACACACCCTAAAATGTCCAATATACTGAAGAAAAGCAACTTGTTTTCACTGGGATTGTTTGTGCCAAACCATCTCTTGTGTAACCAAATCTGATTTTCCACGCTGCCTTGCTGCAAGTGTAACTGAAGCATTGCAGTGACTTGAGTGGCATCATACGGTGTTGAGCTGTCCATGGCCCTTTAAGTCAATAAAAGGAGTTTTGTCTGCCAAACAGGCCTGTGTTTTTCACTCTGCAAAGTGTGAGAAAACTGGCGAGACATTTGACTGCTCATGTGGAAGCCAGCTCCAGTCATGTGCTAGTCCCTCTCTGATCAGAGCCTAATGAGTGGGGAGTTATGACGTCCTGCTAAGCCTCTGTGATGGTCCTGCACCCTCAGACTGAAAACTTGCAGCCTGGGTGGAACTACTTTGCTTTTCCTGTTTGCTCACCCCATAAGTGTATAAGTGCAAGCTCTCTAAACTCTTATGGTTCGTAATCCTTTAAACCAGCATAGCATTGTACTGTGAGTTCAACTCTGTGGCAGGTTGAGCACTCAGCTGCACAATGGCTGACTGGGACTATGACTATCTGATCAAGCTGCTGGCACTCGGGGACTCGGGGGTGGGAAAGACCACCTTCCTCTACAGGTACACCGACAACAAGTTCAGCCGAAAGTTCACAACCACAGTGGGCATCGACTTCAGGGAAAAGAGAGTGGTGAGTGATGCTTGGTGCCTTTTGGTGAGCAGATTTTTGCCCTTAAAATATAAGTATTCACTTCAGTTGTTGGATGGATGATCATGTTTGTGATTTGGTTCAGATGTACACAGGGAAAGGTGCTGATGGTTCGAGTGAGAAGAACTTCAAAGTCCACCTTCAGCTTTGGGACACAGCAGGACAAGAGAGGTAAATGTAACCTTGATGTTCACAGTATATTTTTATATATCGAGAGATGTTCTTTTAAATGTGAAGGAGTTGAACACTTCTAGCTTTTGCAGTGTAAGCTGTCACTCACTACCACCAGCAAATTCAAACCTGGCAACACTGAGTGAATGGGCTGAAAGCAAGTAACTTATTGAGCAGGACTGGCACATTTTTCTACAAACAAATACCATCAGAATAATTTATAAAATGTTGTAATCACAAACACAAGACAAACAGTCTATAGCAGTGAAACTCAATTTACATAAGTACATAAGGTGTCAGGATGCATTAAAAGCATCAACAACTTGTTTACCAAAAAAATGCCAAGGAAGGATCCCCAGACCCCTGGCAGTGGTTCAAGCTAAGCCCCGAATGCTCTTAAATCATTGAGACACCCTGCATACACCTGACCTGTGTGGCACTGCTGCTTCTGGATATGCCTCTTAGCAAAGATGAGTGAGGAGAGCAAAAATCAAAAGGTTTTAAACAGGCGATTCATTTATTTTTAAATTCTGATAAATATTATTAATATTTGTTAAGTAACAAGCCCCTGGTCTCTTGTCATTTTGCAAAAGAGGCCCCCAGGCAAAGCCCTGGTCAGGGTGATTGCAGGTCCTTAAAAACTCTTAAATTCGACGTTATAAATATTAAGCCTCAAAAGTCATAAAACAGTTTTAAATTTGAATTTTTGTAATGGCCTCAAGCATTTTACCTAATTTAATTTATTTACCTTTAAATTTCTTCTCGTCAAATTGAGTCAAGCTCATCTGTGTTAAAGTCCACATTTATGATGTTATAAATCTTGACACCTGACTGGAAGGAAAAGATTTCTGCACACTTACATCTATGCAGGGTTTCACTTTTTTCTACTAGTCTGGACTTTTTGATGTTTCCAGCACCTTGCTGAGACCAAACTAGGTGGAGCAGTGGTTATTCTGCATAAATCTTTAAACCTACCACTCAACCTAATACTGTCTCACTACCTTATACTTGCACTTGCCTGATAGCAAACTATTGATTAACTTCACTCACTCTAATAACCATAATCCCACAAAAAAACCTACTTCTGTACGAGACGAGATATATACTACTTACCATTATACTGACCTGCAGTGTTTTAATAAGAAAAAAATGATTTGTCCAAAAATCTGTCCAAAATTTGGTTAAAAATTATCTTAAAGGGTCCTAAAAGGCATTGAATTTAAATGTTTGACGCCATGCTAGCAGCTCTGTGAGGCTGGACTCAATGAGAGTGTCATCAGTTTTGCTGTTATTTGGTCATAAACTAAATTAATTAGACAACTATAAATTTCAATCCGATGATGGTGCAAGAGGAAAAGTTAGCGATCACCAAAGTATAATTTGCCTGTACCAAATTTTATGGCAGTTGTTGAGGCATTAAAAGCCACTTAAAGCCACAAATTTAATCCCCGTGGGGGCAGCAGAAGAAAGGTTAGGGGTCGCCAAAATCAGCATGGACTGTGAATGTCTGTGCAAAATGATGTGCCAGTGTCTGCAACAGTTGTTGAGATAAATACAAATCACATAAAATAAATAAATATCAAGTATGTGTGAGGGTGTGGTAGAAACCTATAATCGCTTATATAAAAAAACAAAGGACCTCCAAAAGGCAGAAATTAAATATATAAAATCACCAATACAGTTTAAATAGTAGTGTTTCAAAAATTTCACTTAAAATAAGTGCAGACATATAGTTTAAAACGAAAAAGTAGAAAAAATGCATAGAAGCAGGAATATTTGCCATATTTAGAGTAAAATTACTGTTATACAATATTTCAGTGTAGACCAAATGGTGGACCAAATGTGCACATAGCAGCTTTAAACTGTAAAATAAATCTGTTTTCAGGTTCCGCAGCCTCACCACAGCTTTCTTCAGAGACGCCATGGGCTTCCTGCTGATGTTCGATTTGACCAATCAGCAAAGTTTCCTCAACGTCAGGAACTGGATGAGTATGTGTCATCTCAGCAGAACTGCTCTGCTTCAGATCAATCCGCTTTTGGATCAGTGTTCTCTGTCTTGTTGCCAAAAGTAGTGAGAGTTAGAATCTTGACTAACAGAATTTAAAAAAAATTGCTCATGCATGTCTATTTCCATTACATGGGTTTAAATGACTTTCTCTGTGCTGGCTCAGGTCAGCTACAGGCCAACGCGTACTGCGATAGTCCAGACATCGTGCTGGTGGGCACCAAGGCGGACCTCTGGGATGTGAGGGATGTTCACGCCAGACAGGCCAGAGATCTGGCAGATAGATACGGGTGAGGCTTCAACATAAAGTACCATTGTTAGTTACAGTGCAGCATGTTGAAGGCAGTGTGTGGGACTGTGTGAAGTGAAGACGATTACCAGTAAAGCTGCTCCTGACGCGGGAAGATAACACTTCCTCTTCTTTATCAGATGTGTTGGAAAACATGAGTCAAATTCAAAGCAGAGGTAGATTTTACTTACTCTACGCTCTGTGGATAAAATATATAATATAATGTTACATCTTTACAAAGTAGGGTTTAAGGCTCATTCATTTTACATCTTACACACTAATTATCTTGTTGGTGGAACAGACTGAAATGTCATAAATAAGCATTTCAGCAGTACATGAGGAGATTTTTTTAATTTTCATTTCAAAAAGCTGTATTTACACACATTATTGAGCAGTTTGAGTTACTGATGAAAACTGACTAACTTGTTTCTCAACTGAATCAGAATTTGAAATTGTCAAGTTTTCTAGTTTACATCATTATTGTTTACAAATTCTGTTATATAACAATAAAAACCTTTACCTGTGTCAGAAATTAATACATTTAGATGGAGTCTTATGTTAAAGCAGTCAAATTTGTTTCTGACATTTTTGGACCAAATATTTAGTATATTATTTAATCAAAAACATGAATAATAATTATTAATAATAAATGAAAAATTAAATAATTTAGCTTAAACATCTTCATGTGTGTTTGTAGCTCAAGCAATGTCATTTGAGTGTCATACTCTAATTTAATAAAATTTTATACAACATTTTAATGAAAAAGCACTAAAATACAGCAGGTTTTCTGAGATGCTACTTTGCTTTATTTGCCAGTTACACCACAGGATGGTGCCAGTAAGCTGTTTGTTTTTAACCATCCTGCTCTGATCTTCCTCCTGAGGGTTTATAATTCGATTCAGCACAGTGGTTTCCAAACTGTGGATCAGGGCCGCACCAAGGGGTCATGAGATAAACGTTGGGGGTCATGAGATTAAGAGAGAAAGTCAAAACAGGAAATAAATTTCAGCTTCTCAAGCTTTGACATTTTCGTTTTACCAGTTAGATACTGAATAGTTCTGCCTCTTCAGGTCTGTAAAATAAAATGAAAACTTTTCATTTAAACTACTCAGGACTTGCAGATGCAAACTGTGACAAGAGTTACAAGTATATTCTACTCTTAAGAGTTCAAATGAAGGTTGTGAGCCATTGATATAACAGCAACATAAAAACACAATCTCATGTCAGCAAACTCCTCTCTCCGTTCTCACCAGCATCCCCTACTTTGAGACAAGTGCAGTGACAGGTGCTGAGGTGGACAACGCCGTGACCACCCTGCTGGAACTGGTGATGAAGAGGATGGAGCAGAGCACTCATTTAGGCCACAGCTCTGAAATCAATGGCAGCCCCGTCACCAGCCATGAGGTGGAGGAGGCTCCCGCCAGGAGGTGGTGTGCTTGCTGATGCTACTGCCAGCTGCCACTCTTCTCACATTGGCCCCAAGTAACACTGAGTTTCTAAGATGCCGCACCAGAAGGAAATGTTGGCACTGTGCGTTTGTGCAAACCATGAATACATTACATTTGTATGTTTCATATATATCAATGTTTCTAAAGTGACGTAGTGTATGAGCTGACTTTGCATTCGGGAGGTGGAGGGGATGATGGATTGCATGCCACCTAGGCAAGATGCCTGCCAAGCTGCAGACTACCGTTTGAGACCAACAAATAGCAAGTCATCGCTGTGTTTCTGGTGGCTTTTAAGCTACCAGACATGGGTGGATTTTAGCATTTTTTCGCTGTGTCCTGCCGGGATAGTGCCACAAAAAGCAGCTGTTTTCTACAGAGGGATCGACAGCTTCTCCAGCCATGATTACAAGATCTTTCCTGCCCATAAACAAGTAGTTTTTGTGCCTAAACATACCCACATTGTAACCACAGCTTTGTAAAAATGCAAACAACCATGATGTTCTAACATATCCACTATATAATGATATACAAATGTATCTGTGGTTTGCATAATCTTACAATGCCGTCATTTTTTTCTGGTGATTGGGTTGGTTTTCTGGAATGCATGCTGGATGAGGCAGAAGGTCGTAAAATCAACTAAAAATATGATCCATACTTGAGCGGGAATGTGGCCTGATATTGTTTTTGCAGCGTGAATTCCGCTCTTAACATATGCTGCCTGTAATGTTATATATTCACAGCCTGTGCATTGTGAGAAGCAAGAAGGAGGAGATAGAGCACAAGACGTTAAAAATGTATATAGTAAGTGAATATAGGTACTGATGTAAAAACTGGGATGTTTTAAAGACACCAAGTGGTTGTGATTTAGCAACAAAAAAAGGCTAATTATCATCTTCAATGGGTCATATCAGAGAAAAATACTGTTTTTATTTGACACATTGAGGCATTGATGGAAGGAATATGCAGGCACATAACGTATATTTATCATGGAGTATAATCAAAAAACATTTAAGACATGGTTACATTTCTTATATGAATGATCGTTTTTGTTAGAACAACCAAGATAGCAAAGTCACTTAACATGATTTATGACTTTCATACGACATGTACATAAGCAGCCAAGCTTTTCTATGCGTTATGGAACAGAGTTGCCATGCAGATCGAACACAAGTACAAGAATGTTAAAGGGTTGTTGGAACGAATCCTGTACAGTGCTGCGTTTGGAATAAAGACATTTTATGTTTAAGTTATGTATATGTCATTGTCGTTTGAATGTAATGCACAGAAAGCTATACTGTTGTTCTGACTTGAAACACAATCCTCACGAACTCTGTTAGCATCATTATTGTTAACTCACATTCTACACATTGACTTTGATCAAATTAAAGGGTAACTTTGGTATCTTTTAACCTGGACTCTATTTCCTCATGTTTTGTGTCTAAGTGACTAATGGGAACAACAGTTTTAGAAGATGGTTCAGTATTAAGCAAGAAGGCAAAAGTCGGCAGCTGCAAAACAGGCTTCGATGTAATCAGTCGGGGCAATTACACACCGTGAATGTTCACTAAAAGTGCTTGTTTTTGCCACTGACAGGCTCAGATTATTATTCTAAGTGTCTGACAACGTTATGGAAAGGATCCCAACAGAGGTCGACCTTCTTGTTAAAGAGTAAAATCCTTTTTGTTTAACTAGAAACAGCCCCGAATTTGTCATCGCAACACTCACCAAACTTAAATCAAATAACACTAATTTTAGCGTGTATAGAGGCAGAATATTTTCACATCTAATTTTGTTAATTGAGAGTTTATTTCAACCAAACCAGAGTTGGTAATTGTTGAAACAGTGGACTGACTAAGTAAGACAGCCTTTGTGAATTTCATTTTGGATAAAGTGTGATTTACGATGATAAAAATAAGAGCCATTTTTGGTCCAAAAAAATGTATTAAATCTATCCGGAGCCGCAAAATATATTTTAACCTAATAAGAAAGGTAACACAGCCTTATTAAGTCTAAATTAGCTTATCAGCATTACTAATAGGTCTAATCATCATCAATTCTCTGCTGTTAGGTGTTTATAAATATTTAATACCCTGCCGCGAAAGTAAACAAATCTGTCTATGCACTATTAAATTCAATATTTTCCTCCAGGACTTTTCCTTTCTGGACTTGGAATCCACAGCTAGCTTCGCTAAGGAAACTCAAGACAAGCCATCGCTCTTGATGTTCGGCAAAATTTAGAGAAGGGATGCCAGGCTGTAGACATAGCTATGATTTACATTTTAGTTTACGAACATTTTTAAAATTTGTTGTAGGCCTAAAGGTTACACATTTTTACAATTAGATAGTGAAAAGAATCACTTTAGGCCTAGAACAATGATAAATGATAATTAAAATGTTCAAAAACAACTTTGATTCATTTACATGTAGCCTAATTTTTGGTTAAAGCCACAGGGAGCCACTGGAGCTACAGAGCCACATGCGGCAGGTTGCCTACCCCTTGTCTAGTGGGTGTGGCAATTGCAATTCTGGGGCTGTTTCTGATTAAACAAAAAAAGGGTCTTACTATATAACAAAAAGGTCTGTCTGTAGGATCCTTTCCATAATGTTGTCAGACACCTAAAATAACAATCTGAGCCTGTCAGTGGCAAAAACAAACACTATTAGTGGACGTAAACTGATGCCGCACAATTGCCCCAACTGTTTACATTGCAGCCTGTTTTGCAGTTGTTGTCCACAGCCCTCTCGCTCAATACTGACCAATTTTTAAAAACTGCTGCTTCAAATTAGATCACTCAGACACAAAAACACGGGAAAATAGGGTCCAGGTTGAAAGATACCAAAGTTACCCTTTAAGAGAAAACCTTTAAATGTCCTGCATTCATGTCAGTGGATTCTTCAAACAAACTGATCTATAGGAGGACATTCATGGAGTCACAAATAAATTCCACCACAATGGCTGAAACCAAAAAAGCAAATAAGTTTAAAATGATTTTTGTGCCACGAAAAGTGATATTTACCATTAAATTCAACATCAAAAAAAGGAATACTCCATTTCTTATACAATAAAAGTTGTTACTCATTTTACAGCTTCCAGAAATACCAAATAAATCTTTATCAAGCTAACGTTTCTACTTTGAACACATGGTCTTTGGTGTACCAACAAAACATTCCTAATGGAAAGGACTACAGAAATTATCCTTAAATGTTCACATCTATGACATCAATTAAATGGCCTATAATTCAGACTTTCCCATCAGATATGTGTTTTCATGGTGGTGACTGCGCTGTGATTTTGAGACGAGACACAAAAAAATGTTCATCTTGCCCAAAGGAGACGAGACAGAAGGACGTTTTGTGTGGGACTGGATGGCAAACAAGCGGCTACCACACCAAATCTGAATGAGCACAAAAGCGCACACTACTATATGGTAAGTGTGAATGACTGCGTTGCTCTGTGTATTAAACCTCAGCCTGAGCCAGAGTTTGCATCAAGGAGCACATGTTGTAGAGTCATGAGACAAGTCATGTGGCCAGCGTTCAACCCAGTCAGACTGGCATGACAGGGCGGACTGTTTTTGAGAACCCCAGATTATCTACAGTTACAAAAAATAAAGCTTGTTCATTTTTGAGTTGTTCTGTAGTGGTTTGGTCCCATGTGGAATATATTATATTAGGGTTCTTTTGTTTTTTTTAAGCCTTCAAATGCCTCTCATACAAAGACACTGGTGATATTCGTAAGGAAAACACCATCAGGAGTACAAACAATAGCAAAAAACTAAATTTTTACCCTCAAAACAATCTTCAAAAAGGTTGTATAAAACTAGCCTAAAAGATTTGTTAGTGCCTCACATGCAATGTCATTTAAATGGATCATGCTCTGTATACGAGATGCACATAACATTCATTCATTTCTCTGTTTTATGTCACAAATATTGGTTTTGATATGGTGACGTGACGAATAAATAACTTCCCCCCAGTCAACAAAAGCTCTATAATAAATAGTGTATTTCTTCTTTAGGTTTTTAATATATATTTATATAATTGAAATAGTGGTAAACTTCAAGATCATCTTGGTGTTGAAGAAACCGTCCAAACTGTTGTATTTCCTGATGTTTTCGCCACGCTAGCGCCATGATTTAGGTCACAAGACAGTCTGATACCCTCTGCTTATATTGGTAAAACTGTCTTCTTGATTCTCATTGATCCATCAGTTGTGTTTACAGGAGATGGTTGCAGCTACTAATTGAAACTTAGCTTGTATTTACTGAATTAAAACAGGTTTCAGCACACTAACTGGGTCTTAAAACTATTAGTAGTTACTGTGAATATTTACACCTATAAAACTGCAGGTGTAACTGCTGCGTAGCTAACTGAACCAACTGACAAAGCTAACGTTAGCTTGCTAATATATGACACGTGTAGATTTAAGATAAAATAGATCATATTGAATTTGACTCATCTGAACTGTGTAAGAAAATAATATATTGAAATATATTCGGTTTTAAAGCAATACTTCAGTTTGGCCAATATGCTTCATCCCTTTCTTGCAAGAGTTAGGTGAGAGGATCAACGCTACTGTCATGTCTGTATGTTAAATAAGAAGCTGGAGCGAGCAGCCAATTAGCTTAGCTTAACATAAAGACTAAAAACTACGGAAAAGGCTCGATTGGCTCGTTCCAAATACAACAAAATATGACTACCAGAACCTAGAAAGCTCTTCAATTAACAGGTTATATCTCATTTGTTTAATTTGTACAAAAAAATGTGTGTAAAAAAACAATTTGTGTTTTTTCAGGGTTCATTTCTCGGCCAGGAGCATTGACTTCCTGTCATTCTGTCATCAAGTGAGCCTGTGACCTAAATTTTAAACAAACTAGTGGTGAGAATGAAGGAAGGACTTTATACACAAACTTAAAAATTGATTAACAAATAGCTAGTGAACCTTTAGCTCCAGTTTGTGACTCTAATGAACTATGCATCTGTTTTTCTGACAAAATAAATAACCAGGAGGTCGTTTAATGGGACTTAACGCTCTTTTGAGGTAAATCAAAAATCCTCCCAAGAAATGTCCATGCTTAATTTGCACAGAGTTAGTCAAACTTAAACAATTTTATCATGACTTATATATGTCTTTTTAAAGGAGATATTCGCACATCCAACCATCTCAGATGCGGATGCGTCTTGAGAAAAGAAGATCCAGCACACTACATCACAATTCATTGGTTATACTAATGTTTCAGTCCCTCTTATCTTTGTCACGACTGAGTATTTTATTTTATTTTATTATATTTAACTATTTTAAAATACTCCTGACCACAGGGAGGCTGGAGCCTATCCCAGCTGACATTGGGTGAGAGGCAGGGTACACCCTGGACAGGTCACCAGACTATCACAGGGCTGACACATAGAGACAGACAACCATTCACATTCACATTCACAGCTACGGTCAATTTATTTATTTATTTATTTATTTATTTTTTAAAGATATTTTTTGGGGCATTCTGCCTTTAATGGACAGAACAGCCAAGCGTGAAAGGGGGAGAGAGAGAGAGGGAGGGTGACATGCAGCAAAGGGCCACAGGCCAGACTTGAACCCGGGCCGCTGCGGCAACAGCCTTGTACATGGGGTGCCTGCTCTAGGAAGCCGGAGGAAGCCGGAGTACCCAGAGAACCCATGCTGACATGAGGAGAACATGCAAACCCCGCACAGAGGTTCCTGGTTTCAACCCTCCATCCAGGAACCCTCTTGCTGCGAGGTGACAATGCTAACCACTGTACCACCGTGCTGCCACCAAAACATTAGTATAACCAATAAATTGTGATGCTGAGCAAGAGCAGTGTGCAGGATTGTCTTTTATCAAGACTTTTGATTATTTAAAAATTTTAAGCAAACAAAATAAGCAAGCAGATATGTCATTTTCAGGATAGCAACTTTTGAAACAAGGTAATTTTTTGTTGTTGTGCAACGGACTTAATAATAAATATGAAATACCTGATAAGCGTGGTTAAACGGCATTTTGGATAATTATTTTTTGGAAGTTCTGTGACTTGAATGTAGCCGCTAGCGTGGCTATAGACTCGTAGTCTTGTTAGAAGATTTTTTTTTAATGTCTTGTAGTCTCAGAACCTAATGTAGGCCGATACCACTCTCTACAATTCAGCGTTTCAGTGACAACACACCATCGTCTGTCCATGAATTTATGGCTTATTGTCGGAATGTCGATTATTATTCCAAAAATTTGAAGAATCTCAACAAAATTTGAAGTGGACAGTCACACTGTCTACAGAGGATAAAAGACACACAAGTACAGTCTTGTAAACAAGTACCATCTTTCAGAGCAGTGCAGATTGTCTGACACCTCGTGGGGGAAAAAAGGCCTGAAAACAGGAACTGCACCTCTCTTGAGGCGTTGAATCTGATTACAAAAAACACTGATCTAACTCCTTCCCTGAGATTAGGCAGTGATTTCAGTGTACAGAATCAGTATACTGTTGTAAAAGGCGATAATCAATCAACACTGTGTTATACAGAACTGGAAGATTTGACTGTTTGTGTTGAATCCCCCTGCAAACTCCAGTTAACTGTTTGAGCTGTTTAGCCACGGCCAGCAGCCATGCAAAGGAGAGTAATGGAAGCAACTGAGCAGCGTAAAAAGTCCTAACTGTGAAGTGCTGTAGACGACAATATACCGAATAAATGAGTAACGCTGTGAAAAGTCTGTGACATCTTCATGTGAAATTACAGCGCAATGTGAGTGTGTGTCTGTCGAATGAGGGCGTCATAAATTGACTTAACACTTATCATGCAGTGTGGGTCACAACAGAAGTTTGAGCTGAGCAGACGTGTCTGTGTCTCTGGAGTCACCTCTTTAAAAACCATCCACCGTGTGTCTAAGAGCAGTGCGTCAGGCTGAGTCTGATCACGCCTTCCCTGTGCAGCTTGTAGAGCAGCTTGAACTCGCTGGGCAGCTGGTGGGTCTCTTGCCACTTGGTGGTGAATTTGGTCCCTTTCTTGTCGTAGTAGTGGTAAGGCAGATCCTTGCCCGTGTTGGGGTCCCAGCCGAAGGGCCAGAAGCCGTAGAGGTGGATCTCGTCACACATGGCGGAGGCCAGTGTGTACATGAGGATCCCAGTGCTGAGACGCTTGGGGGAGAGGTTTTTAGTCTTCCAGTACCTGTGAGGGAGAAAACAAGTCAGTCATCTATAATCAGATATTAAATTAAAATACTTCTGAAAGCAGAATACCAGGTATAATCCTTCATCATCCTCGCCCACCATAATCCCACTGCTCTTATGGCTGTATGTTGTGGTGGATTGTAATTAAAGGTCCAGTGTGTATGATTCAGGGGGAAATATTGACAGAAATTGAATATAATATAAAATTTTCTTTAGTGTATAATCATCTGAAAATAAGAATCACTGTGTTTCTGTTAACTTGGAATTAGATATTTATATCTACATAGGGAGCAGGTGCTCGTCCACAGAGATCGCCATGTTGCACCGCCATGTTTTTACAGTAGCCCAGAACTGACAAACCAAACCCTGGCTCCATTCACGTTCTTGAGTTTTGCATTTTTGCATCGGCCATTAAGGTTTGTTGCCACACTACGGCAAAAGCCTTGAAAAAAACACTGATTAAACTGCTTTAATCAGAGTTTTTACAGCTTTAAATCACCAGGTCTGTTTGTTTCGAAGAGGAAGAGACCTCTGTGGATAATTCAGCTCCTGGTGAAACCTCCTGAACGTAAATAGGCAACTGCTCGCTAACAAATTTGCTTTAGCAAATTAAAAGTGTTGTGTTTATAGCTCATTTCTGCTGTCTTTTACGTCACCAAAAAATCAGTTACACTACATGACACTCGGCTCGCAGTGCTCAAAGCACCAAAAGATACATCTGAAAAACTCAGAAGCAGTGTCTCTTTACAGGAATCATGACCCTGTTACTCAAGATAATCCACAGACCTTGTTGTGAGCAGTTTCATGTAGGAACTATTTTCTTACTACCAAACTACACTCGCCGACCGTATCACCGTGCAGAGGGAAGCGTGCATCTACTGCTAGTTCACTTTGCACCACACTTCCTTCTGTGTGGTGACTGTATTTATTTATTTGTTATTATGTGTTGTTATGTATTGCAATTTTGATTTGGGGGTGAAGTTGTACCATGCATGCTAATATTCCCCAAAATAAGGTATCATATGGGCAACAATATCGTTACTTAGCCCACTTTACATTTTAATCATTATGGCCTAAAAATGTAAGTAATTCAACTTAAGTTAAAAGTTGAATATTAACTCCCATCAGGATTGCAGAGTTCTTAAATAACTTCAGTTGACAAAATCTGAACTAACATCCAGATTCACACTCTTACTTGTTGACATCGTGCATGATGTTTCCCGGCCAGGCCAGTTCAACTTTCAGTTGTCCCTTGTGCTCCACAAAGAAGTCCACCAGGGTCCTGGTTACTGTGGCTGAGGTATGAAGGAAAAAGGCAGGGATCCACAGGATGGCTCCCTCCAGCTTCTTCAGGTTGAGGAAGAAATTATTCCTGTCCTGAATGGTCAGCAGGTTATTGTAGTACCTCTCCAGGATGCTGGGGTTAAAGGTGGTCAGGTTGGTCTTCTTGCCCACATCCTTGGAGTAGACCTCCGTGGGGGCGAAGTTGCAACGGAAGACAAAGTCGGCCTGGTCAATCTCTGGGCCGCAGTGGCTTCCTGTCAGGATGCCGCTGTTGCCCACCACGGCGCACATGGAATAATGCTTGTTGTGGATTGGCGAGGTGTCGGGGAGCAGGGATTTTAAGTTGTTGCTGATGGAGAAGACGTACTTGTGGCTGGAGTAGTCAAAGTGCATCAGCTGGCCAACACGTACGCTGTTCTTTGTGAGGGAGAAGTTGGTGGGAATGTCGATGTAGCTGAAGATATCTTTCCTGAAAAAAGAAAAACACTTTAATACTATACCTGGCAGTGATGGAGGAAGCGCTCAGATCTTTTACTTAAGTAATAGTGGCAATACCAAAATGTAGAAATACTTTGTTTTACTCATGCTTTACTGTAAAAGCAGGATTTTACTGTTGTAGTTTGTTGAGATGGAGCTAATTTTTGGCTATTTTTCTATAGAGCTGAAACAATGATGATTTTCATTATGGATTTACCTGCTGATTTTTAAAATAGTGACCTTAAGTGGCACCTTTGTCCCCTTTTTCTCCAACCAATGGTACAAACTCAGTATTATGAATAAACTAAAATTATTAAAGCTGGTGTAGTCAGTTTAATTTTGGCGTCATCTGATCTGAGAGAAGGCTAGACTTTTGCACCTCCTTTTGGCTCTGTTTTCAGGCTTTAGAAAATCGATGACAAGAGACGTTGGCCAATCACAGGTCATTTCAGAGAATGGGTATTCCTATTGGTTGTTCGACAAATGCAGACGCGCGTGCACGTCCCTTGGGTAAAAGCCTGACTCAATGGCAGAGAGTCCTACAGAGAAAGTTGTGATTCCAGCAATGACAACAACTGCCTACACTGCAAAGCAACCCAAAAATGGACGATAGACCTATCAAAAACAGAATCTTAAGGAGAGACTGACAATTTAAAAATAATAAAATGTGTCAGTAATTGCGAAGTGTTTCATAGATGGAGTTAAAATGTTGCTAATAATTTCGCCTTCTACTAACTGTAGCCAAAGGCACATGACTGCAGTTTCAAGTTCACCTTTATGTAGATAACATTAGCTAGAGCCTCGAATCACAGTGTGTCCTTCATCTTTCTCCCTGCTACTACAAGCCACCATGCTGAGAGGAGAGCAGGCAGCAGCTCCAGAGACAGACCCCGAGTCAGCTGCCGCAGCAACCCCGGTCCAGTCAGTGCAAACCCCAGCTCCAGGGGACCGGACACCCCCAACTCCCCACCAGATCAGCAAACTTTCTACTGGTTAGACCTGGGGCTGCCACTGGCCACCAGCCTGCTGTGACACGAAGTTTGCACTGGTCGAATTTGAACTGTTTTTACTCTGATGTCTTCAAAATATTCTCTTTAACTTCAGCTTTGACAGAGAAAACCAAATAACAGATACTGGAGTAGAAGAAGTGGAAAGTAGCTGATAATTAAACACCTCTCACCTCTGCTGATAAAAAGCCGTCTTGTTGAACTTCCATTTGGACGGTTTTCCTTGGAGCTCCTCATTCAGGGCGTTCGTTAAGGGGATGAAAGAGGGGTCCAGGAAGTTCATGGCAAACTGAGACCTGTGAACAACAACCATGACAAAAATACAATCATGAGACACCACTGTGTGCCAAGTGTGAATACTCTCATTTGTGTTTGTTTGCTCTCGTCTTCAAGGGGATTAAAAGTGTCCAGATGGTTTTCTGTGGTATTTAAACACTGATTCTGAGAATAGGTTTTCTTAAAGCTGCAGACAGGCATTAATGTTGGGCATGGTTAGATACTTGGGAAATCATCAGATTCTGATTCTCCACGTTTAGAAATATTGTGCAATTAAATGCTTTTTAACCCTTCAAATGCAACAACCATTTAATTCTAAAACACAGAAAACATTTAAGTGCTCACAGTGAACCTGAATCCATTTTAATATTAATATATCTTTCATTCATTGATCTGATCTTTTGAGTTGGCAGCTTTTGAGTTGCCAGGTTGTAGATAATTCCTCTGGCTGTTTGGATCTCTTATAGCTACCTCCTGCAAGAGAGCGGCACTGGATTTGCCCCAAAATCAATTTATCGACAATTTACTGACATTTACAACGACAGATCAGATTAAAAACCCTTCCTTAATAAAATATATGGACAATGAATTACCATCATTTATAACTGTATTAATAACTAATAGAACAGATTAACTCCAGCCAATTCATAAATGATTTATTGGTGATTGATAAAGCCTAAAGTTACAACTTGTTAACCTTTGGTGAGATAGTGGAACTTAAATTTATTTTTCAGCTTCATGTTTTAGCTGCATGAGGTGGAGCCAGTGTCTTTGAATGCATCATATTATATAAAGTGACACTGGTGGAGGAATTATTCTTATCTTTTACTTCCATTAAAGTAGGAATACCACAGTAAAAATATTCAATTAGGCTACAAGCAAAAGTCATGCATTCAGAATGAAACTTAAGATGGGTAAAAGTACAGGTGTACTATTAGCCAAATGTACTTAAAGCAAGGCCGTAGGTTTCATTTCAGTGTCTAACACTTAATTTCCTGCATTCTGGTGAGCTTTTTATGCACCAAATTGCACCTTTAATTTAGGATCTCACTTTAGTCGATTTGATTTCACTTATTAGATGTAAATCTGAAATTTGTCTTGCATCCCACAATGTCGTCAACAACAATAACAAATCTACATGGTTTATGGTGTAAATTCCTTTAATATTGTCAAAAAAGTCCTCTGAATATAGAATAATAAGAGCATTTGTTTGTTAATATGGAGTTACATTTAGAAACTTTGTATACTAGGCTAAAATATAAGTAGTATAGTAGTACATCATGTTCTTTTAAAGGTCCGGTGTGTCGGACAGAGGGGGGATATATTATATTGGCAGAAATTGTGTAGGATATTCATAATTATGTTTTCATTAGTGAACAATTAAAGTAAGATATGTTTTTGTTACCTTAGAATGAGCTGTTTATGAAAGGCCCGCCCTACTCTACCTTACTCTGCCTCTGATTGGCTTATCCTGAATTTCTTAAGGTCTTTGCACATTGAGTCCGTTTTTTTTCTGATGTGTTTTTTTAACCCATCATCTTAAAAAAATCGTTACGCACAGAAACCTTGCACACTGATTCTGATGCATTTTATTGTTCTATTCATTGTGAAAATTCACAATATGAGACAAAATTTAAAGACCTTCTTTGCCTCTCTCTGCCGAAGCTACCTATCTGGCTGTCGTCACTCTCCTCCCTGTCTTTCATTTGGCGCCGCAGCTGCATGAAGGGGCGCTGTCCTCCCTACCTGTCTCTACATCCTCCTCCACTTCATATCATCCACCTGAATATTACTAACTGACCTGTTAAAAGTGAGCTGTCTGAGTTATGACATGATTCTGTGCACCTTTTCCGCTGTCTTGTTGTGACTGTGTCCTGCTGCCACATTTTCGTCACTGATTCTTGGTCAAATGTCTCTAAAGGCTCTGATGGATGCGAAAAATGCAGTAAATCGAACCTGTTCCGAACATTTTAATGACAGACGAAAGTTTCCAGACTCCTGTTGTTTAACCTAACCAATCCAACCAATGAAGGCAACGAGTACAAGCCAGTCACAGGGAGCATAGGACACGTCAATCCATCGCTATCCAATGGTTCAAAAATTTGCTTATGGAGCGGGTCCTTTTCCAAAGAGTGCCATGTTGTTTCTACAGTAGCCATGAATGGACAAACCAAACACTGGCTGTAGATAGGGCCCTTCTCGATTTCACTTTTTTTTTTTCATTTTCACATTGGCCAGTTCTCCTACATGCTTGGTTTCAGTTGGTTACAATATACAACCTCTCTGCTAGATGCCACTATGCTACTCACTAGACCAGTGGTTCCCAACTGGTCCAGCCATGGGGTCCAGATTTCTCCTTAGTCATTGGCTCGAGATCCTACAGTTTGATACATTCTGCGTCATACTTGCGTTTGGCCATGTCATTGAGCTAGTTTGCTGTCTCTGTCAAGTAGCTGTTGGTTAGTAACTCACTCTGCAGCAGAAAACGGCACTTCAAAATAAAAGCTCTGTGCTGCAAATTTACTGTCCTTTTTTCCCCACAAATTTGACACATTTGTGAGTCATTTGCGGTTCACCCAGAATGGGCCCACGACCCACTTTTGGACCGTGACCCAACAGTTGAGAATCACTGCACTTGACTACTTCATCCCCCTGTTAAACATTTTTAATACTTTTTTTATTCTAATGCTGCCTCTACACCATGTAAATAATAAGAAAAATGTATCTACCATACATCACTATAACCAATTATTAGGTGATCTGTCTACTATATAATTTCCTTAATGTTCAATTTTAGTCTGTCACTTGTCACTTATTGAATTAAAAAATACACTAGCCTACTAACTTCTAACTATAAAAGTTAAATACATGTTGTGTAGCAATAATTCCCTCTGAAATGTAGTGGAGTAGAAGGATAAAGAAACAGAAACACTCAAGTAAAGCAGACTTAGGTGCGGTACTTGAGTACATGTACTTAGTTACTTTCCTCCACTGTCAGCAGATCATATGTTTTATAGGCCTATGTAAAGTATTGATCTTAAGACTAAATTTTAGGTTAACTAATTATTGTTAGATAAATGTAGTGAGGTAAAAAGTACAGTATTTAAACTGAGCAAGTACCTTTAAATTGTACTTAAACACATTACTTCAGTAAATGTACTTCAGAGCCACAAAAATGGGATGTGATGCTGCTGATGAATGAAGCAAACTCCATGCATCGCACCTGGCAGCAACATCAGCACCTCGGACAGCTCACTGTTTGACTGACAGGAAGCATGTGGCCCAAATTAAAAGGGAAAGTGATGTGCTGAGCTTTGCATCACATCCAGGTTGAATCGTGCACACAAGGCCTGGCCCCTCTGTGTTTATATTTACAACATCAATTATCTGCATGATCACACATAAAACCAAACATCACTCACCGAAATCCAGCGTGAAACATAATCCTCGGACCCCCCATGTAATATTTGGAGGAGGTAAAGAGGCTGTCTTTTCTCAGGGACACATAGCTAATGAGGGACAGGATGAGCACAGCGACGCACAGAATAACCAAACCCAGGGCCTTGGCGATGCGGACCATCTTGGGAGCGTTTTCATTCCCTGTATGTAGCTGCAGCGAGGCGTTGGCCTATGTTGTCATCGCCGGGTCTGCACTCTGCCTGTCTGCAAGACACAGACAAACTGGCGCTCATGGGCTCATATAATGGTATAAAATGGACGGCTGGTGGTGGTAGTCGGCTGCATGGTGAAGATGCCTCGGCTCGGTCCGCTCTCATTCCCCCTGACTGCTTCTTCTTCTGCTGCTACTGCTGCTTCACACGCTGCTGCGACTCCCCTCCAGGCTGCCGCTTTAATCATGGAGATGGAGCAGAAGTGCGTGTCAACACATACAGCCAGCGAAAAGACAAGCCCCGTCCCCCACCGCCAGCATCATCACCTCCACCACCACCTCCTCCACCCCCTCATACACCACACACACACTGAGCCTTCCCTGCAGCTCTCAGCATAAAGTAAACCTGCCCATTAATGAACAGAATGGGACTGAAATAAAGACATGGAGGAGATATGAGTCACATCCTCTAATGTGTGCCCTCTCATCTTCAATCTGATCATTACTAAAGTAAATTTGACGTACATGTACTTTACTTGAATATTTCCACGAGGGAAATACTGTACTGTATCGGTCTAATAATACAAAATATCATCAACAAAGAAATGTATTATTAGGGACTGTTCATTATTTATGAGGAGGGAGGGGGTGGTACAAAAAAAGGGGAGGCGTGTCAAATATTTTTTTAAGCATTAGGGAGCGAATTATATTTTTAATTTTCGCTTAGGGGAGCGGCACACAACTTTAGGGACGGCACACATGCCGCGTCTTTAACTGCCTGGTACACGGGGTCAGGCGCTAGGTGCTACTTTTGTGCCAGCTTTCAAGAGCGCGGCGACTGGTTGCGTCTGAGGTTACTAAGCAGCCTTAACAAGCACTGTATCATAGCCTTCTTCTTCCAGGAACTGGAACATCCTTGGGACAGATGAAAAGCTCTGGCACCAAAATGATCAACTTTTCCATATTTACCACAGACCGATATATACGAAGAAGTGAAAGATATCTGATGGCCGTGATTGGTTGTTCCTTGTCACGACACAAGGTGCGGGCAAAAAATTTCCCAAAAATGAACTCGGTTTATCACAGAGGGCAACCAAGAAAAATACACACTCCGGAAAGTGTGTGTGTGTGTCGCAACAGCGTCACTCTGGCGTTTGAGCGCACCTGCCGCATGTCTACATAGAGAGCAAAAAATGCACCATGTGTACATACGGCCCCTTAGATGGCTATATTTTGTATTTATTTTACTGCCGATTTTAAAACATGCCTTCTAAACCCACAGGCATTTTGATTTAATAATTAAAAATATTAACAAAGAAATGTATTAGGCTATTATAGGTTAAGATGAGACTGAATTCAATTAAAATTAATACCAAATTTAATCGGCAAATAAATTATGATGTATTATTGATAGACTAAAATGCCCAGCTGTACATAAAGTAATTGAAATTACCTCCACCTTTACCAGCTGCAACATTATACATACATATATATATATATATGACATGGGCCATTCTGCATTAGTACTTATATGTACTTCAATTAAAATTAAATGTAAGGGAAGTAAAAACCTGAGTTCGCGACAGGGAATTACTGCAGGATATAACATTATTTACAGTCATTTATGCATGTGTTTTATCCTACCATCTTTGTTGTTTTAGTAACTATATGTGGCGGTTCGAGATTGTTAAGTTCACAACTTTTAAACCACAATTACAGTCAGTGTGTTAGGCTGGTCTCAGTGGGTAAACATGTATTATCATAACACTACTCCCATTGTCCCATATTTATCTCTGCTCTGTCATTTTAAATATAAGTGTGAACACTAAAATAACTTCGGGCAGTGCCCCAGTTCACCCCAAGTGGACAATTCACAATATAGGCAAGTGAACTGAAACAAAAAACAAAAACAAGTGGTAGATAAAAATCTGTTTATTTTTTATTTGGAAGGATTATTTCTGAACCTTCCAAAATACTCCACATTTTATCCAAACACAACACACATTATATGGCATTCACAAAACATAGTTTTTTCCTTTTTTTACATGTTATGTACATTTTTTTTTAACATTTTCTTTACAATAAGCTTATTTTGGTAAACATCCATTCATAATCACGTTTCAATGTATCCATGCATAATACGGTCTTGTATGTTCACACTACAAGGTCCTCTATGTCACATTAGGATTGCGTACATACGTAGAACATACAATGTGTGTATATATGTATGGTATTGAGTATAAAAAGAGGTTTAAAAAAAGACTGAGGATGTGCTATTGTGTGAGCTGGTATTCAACAGTGAGCGTACCTCATGACTGACACACACGAGTTCTCCCTTGTGCTTCACTGCTTTTCCTGGAATGCGCCGAGCTCGGACACAAAAAACACAAAGAGAACATCTTGGAAAAAAGACAATCAGATGCGTTACTATCAAGCTGCCGAGATATTGCAAATTTCCATTTTGCATTTATACGATATGTTTTTGAACCATTAAAGAATCGGACAGTAAACTGAATTAACACAGGCACTTAATGATTGAAACCTGTCTCTTGTCGTACCTACGGTGGCATGACAAGTAAAACACGCAGGTTTGCTTTGATACATGGCGACCACCATAAATCAGATACAGTTCAAGGATAAAATACACATCTGTTGCTACTGCACAATGAGGACTCGTCACTTTTTGCGGTTGAGAAAGGCGGAGGGGAAGAAGGATCCTTCGCCGTCACTTCCTGGCGAACCGCAGGGGCTGTCTTCTCCACAGCTCATGTCTTCGCAGGAGTCCTCGCTGTGGAAGAAGAGGAGGCCATTAATACTCGGTGATTCAGAGCAGAGCTGAAACAATTAGCTGATTGATCAATGAGTGAACGGACAGAAACCGCTGTATGGGGTCTTCTGTTGTTCTGGAGGGGTTTAGTGAGCTCTAAGAAAATAACCCTGGTGATTTCCCTGCTTTGGCTTAGAGACAACTTTTTAAAAAAACTTTAAGAAAAGCCTGTGTTATAAACAGGAAGTGTGCGGTTTTAAAGATGTAGCTATTTACAAAGAGTTCATTTTCTACCGTACTAGCAAAGGCATGACCCACCCTTCTCTGATTTACTCCGCCTCTGACTGGCTTACCCCAACATTCTTACCCTAAACAACCTCACTTCACTCTCACCATGCCTAAACCTAACCAATCCAACCAACGAAGGCAGCAAGAAGAACTAGTGGATCAGAGGGAGACTAGGGCGGGTCATTCAAACAAAGAAGGCTTACAGCGAGGGTCTAATCAAAGGATGTTATTGAGCCGTATTGAAAGCAGTATTTTATGAAAAACTTAGGCCTCATTTCCACCAAAGCTTTTTTTCCCCATCTGAAATCTCAAGACGCTCCTCAGGAAATGTCCAGCTGGGTGCACTTGAAAGCGCTTTAGAGGGCAGCGTTTTTCAGCTGAGACACATTTGTTGCGTCAGGTTGCTCTGATACAGAATGTTCCGGGAAGTAAAATGTCAGCGCAAGGTCGAGTCATTGCTCAGGATGAAGGGAAGGCTAAAGCATGTAGGGACAGAGGACCGACACTGCCGGTCTGTGTGGGTTCACGATAGGAGACATTAGGGCTGGGCGGTATACCGGTTCGTACCGAAAACCGGTATTTATTTTCGTTATGATATGAATTTTTCATATACCGCAATACCGTTGAATAGCCCAAACAACGTNCACACACACACACACACACACACACACACACACACACAAAGCGCACACACACAGGTGAGCACACTAGAGCACGGCTCGGGCCGCATTTTCCTGACCGAAGACGACCCGTCCCGAGTCCGAGACAGTTATAACCGAGCACAGCACTAATGGAGCGGAGCATATGTTGCACAACACAGCAGCATGTCAAGTTGGCCGAACCTGAGCAAAATACCATGAAATACCGTGAAACCGATATGATTTTTTCTTAAAACCGTGATATGAACATTTTGTCATACCGCCCAGCCCTACTAATACCCCTCCTCACAACCCACAGGACTCAAAAGAATCCACACAAATGCTCTGGTGCCAGACACCACAGGACACTCCCAGAGGTCCTGTGTCCCTGCTTCAATACTTCAGAGTCAAGATCTTTTTTTATGTGTCTCAGGCCATGAGCGTCTTTTTAGGTGTGGCATGGCACATTGTCCTGCTGAGGGGCCAACTGTCATCAGGGAGTGTTGTTGCCATGAATGGGTGTACTTGGTCTGCAACGGTGTTTGGGTGGGTAGTGTGTGTCAAGTGCCATTCACATGTATGCCAGGACCCAAGGTTTCCCAGCATAACATTGCATTGTAACAAAATGATCAATGTTATTCACTTCACTTGTCAGTGGTTTTTGGTGTATATTAATATCTATACAGTGTATTAACATATTTATCCTCCATTGTTGTTGTTCAGCGCTTGTACATGTAAGATGTGATGGCTGGTCTTTGTGGTATGTGTGCCGCCTCGCCTCCACTGTGATTGGACAGCTGGGTAAAAAATGACAGTGACAAGTGTAGCATTTTACCCCAAACTTAAATATACTTCAACTCTCAGCACTCAGATAAAAATGCCAAACATGCAGTGTCAAGCGCAGTGTAGACGTCTAGAGTCTCAAGACACTGCTGGGGTTTGTATTGCAGCATAAATGCACGGTGCTACAAGTGCTGCCCCTAGGAGTCAGAGCCCCTGCAGCTGACCATTTTTTAAAACCTGTCTTCTCAACTTAAGAAAAAAAAGAGCAAAGTCGATGGCCCTTTAATGTGGAATTTTGATGATTAATAATAATAATATATCTAGTCATATTTTAAGCACAAATATCAAACATTGACTGGTTCCAGCTTCTCATAAGTGAGAATTTCTACTTTTTGCTATTGTTAACTGGACATCTTTTCTTTTTTCCTGAAACTGTGATGGACAGTCTGCACTACTTTCTGACATTTGATAGACTAGGCTGATCAAAAGAATAATTGATAGATTAATCAATGAGAAACAAACTGTTAGCTGCAGCCCTAGTTCAGGGCTCAACTAAGGCACTAATAAGGCCAGAGTGACGTACTAAATTGCAGCAAATTACGGCTTAGCTTGCCAAGACTGTCAAACCATGAATGGATCTAGTTTAACTCTCAAATTGAACTTGTTTACATAATTAGTGTTATTAGCTGTGATTTTTCTGAGTCATGAATTTGAGGACTTAAAAATTACACTGCTGGCATTCAGGAATTACCTTTTTGTCGATATCTCATCATTGCAGCACAGTTTAAAATGCAGCATGAAATAAATACAAAGATGGACTATTGACCTCTCACTCTCGTCCCAGCTCCCCTCGGGAATAGTTGGCAGGCCGGGCACACTGAAGTGATTGGCCTGAAGATTCTGTGCAGTTCTTCTGGAAATGATCCAAACAAGCTTTTTGTTGTCTGGTTTGTTACATTCACTTGAGCAGTATTCAGTCATGCATTTGGCCACAAGTTCCTTCCAGTGAAGGAGCTCACTGTCGCTGATCTGTGAAGAAGACAAACAGGAAACATCTGAGAGGCTGCAGACTGAAAAATGCTGTCATCAACAAATGTTTTTCCACATGAATACAATAACTGCACGTGATCAGGCAGTGACACCATCATGTCACATTTTACAAATTGCAACACAAGTATTTATAACACAAAGCAAAGACATGTAAGAAATGATGGAACTGGAGAGTAAAAAACCTTAGCATGTAAGCCACATAAGATATTTAAATGCAGCTTACTGTGTCTTAACACACAATGCAGTGCTAAAATATTATTACATATAACAATAATGATATATTTGGAGAGGAAGAGACCTCTGCTTCGTGATGCCACTAAATCCTACACAATGATCCTTTAATTGCAAAAATAATCAGCTATTGCAGGCCTGCTGATTTCATACCTTCAGGTGTCTTTGGAATTGCTGTACAATCTTCAACAAGGTGATGGACTGGTGGGCTTCAAACTCCTGAGCAATGAGGGACAGTGCCAGCACTGATGGCTGTGGAAGACAAAAAACACATATTAATAAGTCCCGAGGGTAAACGAGAATGCTGCTATGCTGTGAAATTGCCACCTGAGAACAATCCTTACTTTTGCCTTAGAGAAAACAAGCCGGCATAAGCAGGCTTTTAGCTGGGCTTCCAGTCTCCCAATGCTTGGGATCTCCTCCCTTAAAATATAGAGGGAATCCTAATGTGATCCGCCAGTACAAAGCTCATACAGCAGAAACTGTTTGACCAACTCCATGCAAAGTGGAGCAATGCCTTAGCATTAACAACAAGAGTAAGCAAATGTTTACCTTCCAGCAGACAGGGATGTGAAGGCTGAGTAGTAGAGGTGTAGAAACGTTAAGGCTGTCACTGCTTCAGGCTGCACGCTGAGCTTTTGTGAAACGATCTTCTCCATGCGACAGAGGTCTGACACGGTGAACTTGCTTTGGCTGATGCGAATGAGTTCATGGGTGGGTGAGATATTTTTCTCTTCCTCAACCATTTTGGCTGCAATGTGAAGACAGCAGACTCCAATACAGGGCAAGTGTTTGGGCTGCACCTGACACAATGACACAACAGTGTTAAATGTGAGTCAACATCCCATGATTCAAGGTCAAACAGGATCATTGTGGTCACGTTTTCTTCTTACTGGTGGCAGGAACGTGACCTTGAATCAGAAATCAGAATAAGGTTTATTACCAAGTAGGTTTTCACGTACAAGGAAATTTGGTGCATAAATTAAACGTACGCAAAACATATTAAGAGGGAATGAAAATAAGGCAAAGTACTGCAACATAAATATAGATTGAAAAGTTACAATAAAAATACAGACAGATACTTCAAAAAACACTATAACATAAAAAATATGTAAAATATAGCCATTTCAGAATAAAAAAGCTGTACACTTTTGTGCAGAATGTGCAAAAATATTAGTCAGGGGGATATGAAGTAGTTCTCAGTAGAGCAAATGTGTGCAACATGCAAATATGCAAAGTTGAACATGCAAAAAATACGCAAAATTGTAACTTGAAACAATATATTACACTTAAAGTTTTTTTAATTCCTACCTTCATGATGGTGAGGAATCTATCGAGCAAATTGACAGCTTGAACAAACGTCTGGGTGCTGTAGCCAAAGAAACTGGTCAGGCCCCACAGTTCCTCCACTCTGGTGTTTCTGCATTTCGCAGACACTCCACTGTGATTCTGAATATGGGATTAGAATATATTTTAAGCAATCCCATAAGCCTGCACAGACAGCCAAAAATGTAAAAGTGGGTCAGTGGGTTACCTCTGTGGATGCCGACTCCATCAGCTTCAGGCCAGCCTCTCTGGGAAGAAAGTTGTGCTCTTGTGCACGACATGACTTCAGCTCTTTCAGGAGCAAGCTGTCAATGGCTTGAAGATCCCTCATCCTGGAAAACAGCATACTTCAATGGTTCTGCATTGTGCTGCAAGAAAAACTCCACAACAACTGTTCCCCTATGTTCCAGAGTAAAGACAGGAGGGCTTATAAATGTTGTCTCTTAAACCACACCTACTGGGTGTCAGGTGTCATTGCCAGATTCCCCCACCGCCCAAAACTACTGATTCCTGCATGACTTAATTTTAACACAGTTGTAACTATATCATAAGATGACTAATGGGGATACTATGTATAAATATGCTTAGGCACAACTAATTAAACACTCAATCTAAGCTAATGTTGACATTACTAGGGGCTAAATGTTAATGCCTGCTCAACAAGAGAAACCAGGTCACCCAGTTTGTCTGAACAGGGTCACTGTTACACATTCCAGAGGAGGTTGAACGAATAAAGACTTTTATCTTTACTCGGCTCATTAAGTAATAAGCATGGACAGAAAAAACAACGTCAGTAATAAACGCTAAAAAGCTGAAGGCGTCACAAACACATATAACGTCAATATTAGCTAACTTAGCTTGCTTGCTAACGTAAATCAACAAACCGATGTCTTACCTTGCCCAACGGCCGCCGCCTCACAGGATTATAACAACGCTGACACTTAATTACACCTCTCAGATCTTCATGTTTCCATTTTGATGATTAACGATGGACGGCAAATGTTAAAAACAAGAACCTTGGACCCTGCTGAAGAGAGAGGGTCCGCCCTGAATAAACAAACAGTTGCCTTGCTAGTAAACGACAATGACCATCATGCACCACTGGAAACGCCGTTGCATTGCGTCATTGCGTCATAACAGACTCTAGGAAAAAAAGCGGATGTTGACGTATTATTTCAAAGTGTCGGCGCTAACGTTACTTTTACTATCGTTTCAATATCAGGTTTACTTAAACAGATATCAGAATAAGATAACCAGTCAATAAATTTTAACTAGGTCAACTATTAGCGCCAAGATACACCAATTTATTGCTAGCGTAACGCTAGCAAGGAATTAGCCACGGATGCTGTTTCCATGGTGATTTTACGCTTAACGGCAACTTTCTAGCTAGTTGATGATGTTAGCTTTAGCTGTTTAATAGTTAGTAACACTCAGAGCTTAGTTATTGATATGAACAGAGATGTTATCATCGGGGTTTCAGTCCTCTGATCTTCAGAGTTTTACGAGCAATAATGGCGCTCATGTTTTGCAGTTTGAATCTCCACCGAGCCACACAAAACTAACACAGAAAACGACAAGAACAACCGGTGAGTCACAGTTAGCTTAAGTTATTGGAAATCTCAGATAGCTAAGTCATTAAACGAACAGTTTTGTTGTCTTACTGTTTTGGAATTGGTCAGTTAAAGTCCTTTGTTTAACTTTCTTTACAGAGACCCACGACGCCTCTCCTCGGCTGAGATTTAACAGCCTGACACTGGATGAATTGAGGTAGGTAAAACTATAGACTCTTCTGATTTAATGCAACATCAAAATGGCATATGTTTTGTAATAATTAGTTCATTTTCTCATGTGATATTTCAGCTCAACTCCCAACTAATGAGCAATCACTGCTTTAGCTTCATGTTTACTTTGATTTGATCCAAATTTGATCTATAAAACCATGTTAACAAACAGTTATTAGAAGACCAACACAAAATATGTAACATGAAATACAATTAACAAAATGTCCACATCAAAACACCCACTGGAACAACACAAAACAAATTTATGGATTGAATAAAATTTAATTAATAACTGTAAGCCCTGACCTGACCTCTAAAAGTCCCTTGTTTTTGTCCACTTGACATCTATGAATTACACTCTCCATCCCTCCATTGATCATTTTTACAGTGAGGAGCTTGAAAAGCGCACCAAGGAAACCCAAAGGCTTCAGGAAGAGGTGGAAAATGCAACCAAAATGGCCTTGGAGAGGTTTGGCTGCACATATGGCGTCCACAGCTCACCTGGACAAAGCTGCCACAGCCACAGCTTTAATGTTGGTGAGTACAAGAGGCATCACGCAACATTTTGTTTGTGTAGCAGCAGCCAGACATGAAAATAAGAGATAATTTTACTTTTCACAATACCCACATTATGATACACTGACTGAAACCCATTACAAGTGGTAAAGCTGAAGGTTAATCCAAAATATTTGTCACTAGACTTGATATAGGGATAAAGATGGGTGACAAATTAAAGGAAAAACCAACATGAAGTGTCTTAGCATGGAGTAAGGGCACCATGGGCCGCCAGAACAGCTTCAATGCTCCTCGCCAAGTCTGTGGACTTTTTTGGAGGCATGACCACCTGTCGTCGCCAAGATGTTTCCTCATTTATATAAACAACCTTTATTTAATCTTGTAATGTCATTGAGCTCAAGTTCTCTTTTGTGAGACAAACCTGAGTACAGCAGATGGAAAGAAAACAAGCCTAGCCAGACATAACAAAGGACATACAGCATCAAGGACAATCACAGAAATTACTGAATAGTTATTAAGATGAAAGTATATTTTATATCTTTTGTTTTTATGGAGATGTTGGCAGAGAGCACTGTGTTATATGTTGATCCGAAATCTTCCATACGTGTTCAACTGGGTTGAGATCTGGTGACAGTTAAGGCCATAGAATTTTATTCATGTCATTCTTGTACTCACCAAACCATTTAGTAAGCTCTGGTGCATGGACACATCTGTATTTGATATGTTTATCCATTCATTTATTCAAGTTTTTCATTGAGTTTTCCCTTACTTGTATGTAGGGGAAAAACACTGGAAAGCAAAGTATTTTAAAAGTAATTCAACACAAGTCAAAGTCTTGCTCGTGTAACTGTTGCATACTGACATGTTTCACCAACCTTTAACTATTACAACATGCACAGTGTGTATTTTGAACTTCCTTTGCTCTTTTGGCAGATGACTCACCTGGGGATTCCACTTTTCTTTCAACCCACCAGCAGGCCATGACTCAGCCTCTGGTCTGTGATCTGGATAGCGTAGACCAAGGGGTGGCCCAAAGGGAAAACAGCTCTCCTGGAAGGGAGGTGTTTGAGAATACAATAGATGACTGTCTTCAACAGCTGTCTGACTTGCAGCTCAACAAGGTTCATACTTTTATTTTAGTCATGAATATCATTCATTCATGCTGTCTGAATTACTTATTTGGTAATGCTTTCTGCATGTAATGTATTATTTTACCCTCTCAGTCACAGACCCATGATCAACCTGAGCAAGAGCCATTCAATTTTGACAAAGCCATCATAAACCTGCAGACTAAGTTGCAGAAAGTGCAGAAGGAGAAGGATGCCCTGTCTGACCTCAGGTGAAGACACTGATCAAATTTTCTGTAAATAACTGTTTCATGTCACTTTGACCCACAGATCTTTTCATTTGTAGATTGAAGGATTCAAGGACACACGTTGGTCAGATGGAAAAGATGCTGTTCATGTTGGAGGAGCTCCAAAACATCAAAGGGGCAGAGGGCCAGAAGCTGCAGGAGACGGAGGATGAGACGTTGGCACTTAACAGGAGAGTAGAGACACTGGAACAGAATGTAAAGGACATGTACTCACTGTTATTTCACGAGACACAATGCGGACACAACGCCATCACCAGTCCTAATGTCGCCAGTAGTTCAAGACAGCTACCTAAGTTAACTGAGGATTTTAACAATGAGACAGAACAGCTACAGGAGAGACTTTGTTTGGTAAGTACGAGAAGTCAATTACAGATCATGTTCAGTCTACCTTAGACTTACACTTAATCTCCTGTTATGTCTGATATATTTTTCATCTGTTTTATAGCAGTCAATAAAACATCTGGGGAGTGAAGAAACCAGTGAAGTAAATAAGCAAAAAGAAAGGTAATTCAATGGAGAGCTGCAGCGATTTGTCGATTAATCATTTAGTGAATTGGCAGAAAATGAATCAGCAACTATTCTGATTATAAATTAGTCATTTTAAATTTTTCTCCTTAAAGGGGCAGTTCATCCCAAAATCAAAAATATATACTTTTCCTTTTACTTGTAGTGCTATTAGGCTATTTGGTGTGAGCTGTCGAGTGTTGGAGATATCTGCCATTCTCTTAAATATAATGGAACTAGATGGCACTTGGCTTGTGGTGCTCAAAGTGCAATGTCTCTTTCCAGAAATCACGACCTGGTTACTCAAGATAATCCACAGACCTTATTGTGAGCAGTTTCATGTAGGAACTATTTTCTTCCTTCGTAACTACACCTGCCAACCTAATCACAATGCAAGCATGCAACTACTGCTAGCTCACCTGTCACTGCTGAGCTAGCTATTGTCACAGAGCTCAGTTGAGAAGGACGCCATTATTGTTTACATCTTGCACTGCCCCAAGCACAAGCCTCTCGTTCATGAGTAGATGCACACTTTCTTCTGCTAGGTGATTCGGTTGGTGAGTGTAGTTCTGTAGAAAGAAAATGGTTCCTACATGAAACCTCTCACAACAAGGTCTGTGGATTATCTTGAGTAACCGGGTCGTGATTTCTGGAAAGAGACATTGCTGTTGAGTTTTTCAAATGTGTTTTTTTAGCCCTTTGAGCGCCACAAGCCGAGTGCCATCTAGTCCCATTATGTCGGAGAGAAGGCAGACATCTCTACGGCTAGTATCTCTAACACTATGCAACTTCAGATACAAAGGAAAATTATGAAATTATTATGACCATTTGGGGGTGAACTGCCCCTTTAAGTGAAAATGCTTTCTTACTCATATATGATGGAAAAACAAATATTGTTGTGTTTACTTCTATTCAGTCATTATTATTTAAGTTAGAAAATGATAACTGAACACAGTGTAGGCTGCCAAAAGGCCACCAGAGCTGCCAGACTTACAGCTGCAGCTGCTTGCCTGATCCATATCAGATGATAGTGTTCTTGTATGACTTCATCTCTTCCAATTGTTGTGTGTGTGTTATCTAAAATGCTCCACTGTCTATCCTAAGTATAGTGCATCTACCACAACAGTTCACTCATCACATTGTTGTGTCCTAGAATGGAAGACCTGATTGCGAGTCTTGGCCAGGAGGTGGCACTGTTGACTGACAAACTGAGTTCATCAAAACACAACAGCATCAACTTGAGTGTCAAGTTGGAGTTGCTAAAGTGAGTGGCCCCAGATCATTTAGTGCCAGTTTTATCAGAGAGTGTGTGCAGTCTAAGACCACCTTCTTAGATGATCAGACAGTGTTGCATTTCTGAATTAATGTGCATGTGTCAAAATATATTTATATATATATTTATATTTTTTTTATGCCCAGGAAACTTGCAGAAAGACAGACATCACTGTACCAGTGTCAGGTCAGTGAACTTGAGTCAACCCTCTGCAGCCATAAAGATAAGGTAAGGAAGAATTCACAACAATATGTGTGGCAATATAAGCAATGAGATACGGAGACCTTTAACCATACATGTTTATCCACTTCAGATGTCAATCAGTAGATCAGTGAGACCACCTTGGTTTAAAGATTAGATAAACACTGATAGAACTCCTGTCTTGTCACGAAAATACAGATATGTCTTTCCTGTGCCAGAATGAAAACTAAAATGATATTTTGTTTGGTTTGTGACATTGCAGGTTTGCTTTCTGGAGCAGCAGCTCATTCAGGCTCAGTCCCAGCTGGTGAACGCCCAGCAAGAGAAAGAGCGATCTTTACAACAAGCAGAGGAGCTTCAGTCGAAGCTTGGCCAGCTTAAGGTGCTGCAGCAAACCATGAATGTGATACCAGCGTTTTGTCTCTTCTTGTTGCTTTCATACCCAAAGTCCTCATATAGAGGCAAGTTAACATTAAAGAACGCTCTTTAAAGTGAAAACTGAAGTGTCAGGTTGATTGTACACGATGACAATCAAATGATACTTCTAGCTGTGTTCTGCCTAATTATGATGAAGCAAAGTAAAGAGCTGGAGGTGTGTAATCTTCTGGTAAAACAGCTTAAGACACTGGTCTGGTCAAAGAGGATTGTCAGGCTCAGATGGAAGCTCTGGTTAAGGAATGGGCTTCTGAGGCTGTGCTGCCTGTCCTACTAATAATCACTATACATTCATTCCTAGGGGGGTATCTGTATCATGGGGCATCTGTTTTGACCTTGTACGTTTAGCTATTGTAACAGTAGAAGGTGAGGGTTTGGGGGCTGTTCTAGATGTGGCTATGTTAAAGAGTATGTTTGGTATTTTTCATCCTAGACCCTATTGTCCCATGTTTTTGTGACTAATAGGACCGACAGTTTTTGAAATTGCTCCAGCATTGAGCAAAACAGGCTGTGATGTAACCACTTGCGACATGTTCATGTTGCCAATTTAAGTCCACTAAAAGTTCCTGTTTCACATCCAACAAGGTGAATTAAGGGTTCAGTAAAGTGTCATTCACAATGATGAATTTACTGTTTATTCAGGTGCAGTCTGATGGGTTTGGCAATATTGATTTCAGGGCTGTTTTGGTTTAAAGGTAGGTTCTGGAGGATTTTCCAGTTGCTGTTTGTAAACACACATTCAAATTCGGCCCCTCCTATCAGCTCAACTCTCCCGGGTGTACGGAGCCCGGAGGTACGGAAGAAGGCTTCACAGAAGTGGTTCAGGCAAGGCTCGCACTGGTGCACGCTCAGACTCGCTCGGGCACGGCACCTGCGCTCTCTCATTGGCTGGGGAAATCTCCGCCCAGAAACAGTCTGAGCTGCTTTCCATAATGTTGTCAGACACTTTAAAGCTTTGTTCACCCTTTATGCGAGGGCATACAAACATATAATAGCCAGTGAGGCAGTGTGTGGTTACTATATTTAGGCAATAGGTACAGTCAGGTCCATAAATATTTGGACAATGATACAGTTGTCGTCATTTTGGCTCTGTACACCACCACAATGGGTTTTAAATGAAACAATGAATACTTGCTTAAAGTGCAGACTCTCAGCTTTCATTTAAGGCTTTTTTCAAAAATGTAGTATGAACCGTGTAGGAATTACAACCATTTCT
>NC_065513.1:34355768-34507783 GCF_006386435.1 Epinephelus moara | reverse complement strand
GGGGGACTGTGTGAAGAAATGGTTGTCATTCCTACACGGTTCATACTACATTTTTGAAAAAAGCCTTAAATGAAAGCTGAGAGTCTGCACTTTAAGCAGGTATTCATTGTTTCATTTAAAACCCATTGTGGTGGTGTACAGAGCCAAAATGATGACAACTGTATCATTGTCCAAATAATTATGGACCTGACTGTATATGATCATTTAAAAGGCCACAGTGGTTAGTTAGCTAGTGAGTTGGTTTGAGCAATTACAGGTTATCAGTTAACAAATATTTCACTTTCCATTGTGATTACTGATGCGCCAAAAATTGGTGCACAAATGCTCTATTGGTTATAGATTAGGCCTATCATCAGTAGGCAGTTCATATTCCCCAACCCTGATGTGCACCTTGACATTCAGATTGAGCAGTGTCAAACTTCCTTCTCTTCTCACGAGGACCAAAAGGCTGAAAATGTAGTACATTATTGGCACTGTAGGAAAATAGAGATCAATACAAAAATCTATTGGAATGTAGCTCGAAAGTAGCTCGAGTTACCTTGTGATCCCTCAGTCCATGTATGTTTTTAACAGGCATATGCCTTTGTCCTAAAGTCACAGGTAACTAATGATTTATTTTGGTTGCTTTTTTACTAAGTGACTTACTACACTGTTTATAACCAACCAGGCACACCTGGTCAGAAGTGTTTATTTAAATGCAGAGCATGCATGGCCAGTCAGCCATCCAAGACTTCCACAAGATGAAATGTTGAGCCAGTTTCTCCAGCACTGTCAAGATCATATTTCTTCACAGTTTCAAAAGATTATTATTTTTGTCCTATTTAAACACAGTCAGCCCACTGTGCGTCTTGCTTTATCCTCTAGAGGTGCGGTGAGCAGCAGCAGTCCGAGCTCCAGGAGGAGGTAAAGGTCCTGAGAGGACAGCTGGAGGCGGCCAGGGAAGAGAAAACCATCCTACAGGCCCTGCTGGAGCAGAGGGCCCAGGAGGGGAGGAAATCCCAGGAAGCCCTGGAGGAGAAAAACAAGGAAATGCAGCTCAGGCAGCAGGAAGCCCAGCATGTAATGTTCTATAGGAGATTATTATGGTTTATAATATTAACCATTTAGATTGCCAGTATATATATATCATGATCTGGTATCTATGCACCCAATCTGATGACTCATTAAACTGAAGCCAAACTGATTTTTTCCAGCATCTTGCCAGGTTGGAAGAGGCCCAAAGCCAATGCCAGATTCTGCATGCAGAGGGAGAGACTCTGAGGCTGAAGCTGGATGAGCGAGAGAAGATGATGGATATTCTGAGGTTGCAGATGGAAAGCAGCTTCCAAATGACCGTGCAGCACAGCCGCACTATCGACAACCTTCACCAGGAGAACAGCCTGCTCAGCAACCAGCTTAACCAGCACAAGCTGGAGATTCGGCAGCACAGGGTCAGGAGCAAGGCGGGAAACTATCAATTTTAATCAAAATGTTTCATTATATGACTTAAGTAAACCTTTACCCCACCACCAACCTCCTGCTCTTTGTCTCTCTTCTTCCTCCTGATGATTAGGCTGAGTTAGACCAACACAAGTCAGACCTGGCTGCTGCAGAGCACGAGAGGCGGCAGCTACAGGCCTCTGTGGCTGAACAATGTCAGCGTGTCCAGGAGGAAACTCTGGAGAAACAGCAGCTCACCATCCAGCTGGACGTCCTGCGCATGCAGTTACTCAACCTCACCAGTGAGTTGAGCTTTACTGAATATGTATCACCACACATAGCTTTTTGGTTGTGAAGATGCCACACGAATGTCTCAAATTTATCAATAAAAATTACTGCTAAAGACAGTGCAAGGCAACTCCATGATGTTCTGCACGAAAGTTGGGGTAAACAGTTTTGCACTGTGTGCATCATTGTGGTGGAGCATAAACAGAAGTCAGTGATTTACAAATACTTTGCTAAACACACAGAATGGCTGAAACGCGTGGTCAACAGATAAGTAAAATCACCATGACAGAGGCTGTTACATCCGCATCCATTGCAAGTGCTGAGTATAAATCACAAAGTGATAGAAACGCATTAGAAATAGTGTGTTTAGGTGTACGTGTGCACACGTGTGATTAAAAAAAAAGGAATAAAATGTTTAAACATGATGTGGGAGCTTTATTCAACCTTTTTGGTGAGGTTTAGTAGAACGCTCAGAACAGCGTGGTTTTATTTTCACTGAAACAAGTAGCCTTTGGTTTTTAATTAATTACACCGATTTCATTGTAAAAAAAAAAAAATAAACAAAAACATGGCAACATGCATTGCAACTTTTAGACCGCAGCAATACAAAAAAAACCACCTCAAAATCCTGAAAGGACTGATGTACAAATATGAACGAGCACAACCCAAGTGCAACAAAATCTACATTTAACAGTTCATATTTCTTAAAACATTGTATGTCTGATTCATTTCATGAATTAATAAATTATAGTCTGTAATCCACATAAATTATGAGGCTTTTGTCTGTTATAAGTCACTTCTTTCCTCCTACTCCATGCTTTGGAACTATTTGAGACACTATTGTCCAAAATGTATTTAATTACAGCTCCACCATCTTCACCTTTCTAAGTCTGTTCTTTTAAACTGTGATTCATTTATAATTAGCAGTTTGCCACCTTTTTAAAATCACAGTATTCTTAGGTAGTCCTGGATAATACCATGCTGTTTATTAATTACCACACAATATAATAGTCCATGTAGACTTTTGTATGTTACCTCTGAGCAGCACACTAGTGTAACCAGACCTTTTCATTCACCAGGAATTACACAGTGCTGTTTCTAGAAAGAGTTCAGAGCTTTCAGAGTTTTTTGCCAAATCAAATGATCCTCTTGTCCTGCTGTGTTAACAAAACAAAGAACCATGTTTGGTATGTTTTCATTGTCAACCAAGCCCTTCTATCACTGTGTGTGTTTAAGTGCGTTTCTCTCTGGATGTGATGCGTGTGTTTGTGCGGACACAATTTCAGAGGAGCACAAAGAGCTGCAACGGCTCCACAGCTGCAGGAACGAGGAGCACGAGGGTGCGGTGCTAAAGCTTCAGAGTCAGCTAAGGAGCGCCCATGACGAGCTGGACCAGGTCAAGAGCACCCTGAGGACACTGGAAGGAGCTGACGGACATGGTTGGATCCATTATGTGATTTTAATTGAGACTTAATTAAAATATCTCATGTTCAAAGAAACATCCTTTGATTTACATCCAATTTGTGATCAAGTAGACAGATAAAAGTGATTTACTTTGGATTGGAATATTAGAATAGTTCAATTAAAGTGCAAAAATTAATATATCCTCCTCCACTGTATTCCATTCTGAGAGATACAATCTGACATGTCTAACCATGAACATGTGTTCTTGACATGTACAAAGCCTGTCCAAGATTAAAGCTCTGTGATTTACGATGTGCTGTTGATATGATGTTCTTTCTTGCTTGATCGCCTCTTTGCCCTTTTCTGACTCTTTGTTGCTTTGTCTGATCCGTTTGTGTCCGCCTCAGGCCTCCAGGTAGCCATGGACATGCAGAAGGAGATCACTGCCAGGAGACAGCAGGTCGACTCCCTGCAGGGCAAAATCCAACATTTAGAGGAGGTTAAGGACAAGCTGTACCAGGTAAAAAATAAAAATAAAAAAAAACTAACTTAATTCACAAGCATTTTTTTTCTAGTTCTCTTTTTATTGGTTTTTAGAAGAGGTATCAACATGCCACAAATAGTATTCTTAGCAGATATTTGTCCTTTTTCCTTCATTCAAGTTCCTCCAGTCTAATCAGGTACATCAGGTCGTTAAAACCGTTTCAAGAATACCATGAATTTTAGTCCAGAAGGGAGTGACCGAAGGGAACACCCATAAGATATGGAAGTGATTTGCTGCTTTGTTCCCACACAATCGCCAACAATCCGTTTGGTTTGAGAAAGATTTTTTTCTGGGCAGGATCACAAAAGTAACGCATAACATCCTTCCAACCAAATTCTCTCCATTTTCCATTGTTGTCTGAGTATCTCTTCCCATTCCCCTTGTGTGATAGTCAGGTTTCCCTCAGTTTCCCACCTTGTTTTAACTCTAAATGTATTTTCCTTGTTTAGTTGTGGAAGGCTTGAATACAGTTTTGACATGACCTTTTCATAAGGTTCATTCTCATATGCTCTAATAAACATTTGGAGTAGTTCATTTTCTGTGGCCAAATTTTTCTTTATTTTTTTTATTAATATAATCACTAATCTGTAAGTGTCTAAAAAGGTCCTGATTTTGTAAATTAAATTTGTCCTTAAGCTCCTGAAAACCCCTTATGATACCTTGATTCATAAGAGCCCACTGTTGATCCAATCTGTAAATCTTTTGTCATGTTTACTAGGTATGAATTCTGGATCATATGCAAACCATCTTAAAATATCTGCTACCTTCTGCCTGCTGGCTTATTTTTGTTACTGTTTTTTGTTTTATTATTATTCTTGAATGCCTTAACAGCAGACTTGGCATCTCAGCTGTTGACAAGTTAGCTATTTAGCTCATGGACATCCAAATGTCTTCAATCTCATACAAAAAAGAAAAACTAACTTCTAGATATGCATTTAGCTCCGACTTAGGTGAAACAGTGAGCAATGACCACTCAACAGTGACTTCACAAAAAATGCTGAATTCAAATGCATTTTCACATGTCAGCACCGTTTGTTCCGTTCTTCCTTTGACTGTCCATCCAACCCAGGAGAAGCGCTACCAGGGCCTGGAGAACCAGCGTCAGCTCCAGCAGCTTACCTTCGTCAGGGAGGAGAAGAGACAACTTGGCGATGAGCTGGAGGCCCTTCGCTCCAAAGATAAACAGCTGAGGGAGCGGATCAGCCAGCTGGAGGCAATCCTTCACAAGGTGAAGCACATTTACACTGTATTCTAGTCATTATATCACAACCTAATGATATCTGCTGTTAAGAGAAGCCTGATAAGTGGATGATGGACCGAAATACATATTAAGTTTGAAGTCGAAATAGTGCGCACCAAATTTTATTAAAAAATCCTTGATGTTTTTCAACAATGAAGTGTTGGTGGCCTCGAGGTTAAAGGGATAGTTCAGACTTTTTGAAGTAGGGTTGCATGAGGTTGTTATCCACTGAGGTTGTGTTATCCACAGTCAGTGTATTACATAGAGTTGACATTGGTCTACACGCTCTCAGGTTAGAGAAGCTTGCAGGAGTATTGCCACAGAAGCAAAGAAATGTACTGCTGTGGACGGGGCCGTTGTCCTGACAAATAGAGCTACCACTCAGTATGACCTACCAACACGATGCAGGCATGAGGAGTGTGTTTTAGAGGCAAAAAAATATTTCAGAGGAGTCCATATTTTTAACCACATTTATAAAGGTAGTTGTCAGAACAGCAGCAAAAAAATGTGTTTTAACCCCCTAAAAAAATCAATATCAGTTTAAGTGTACGCTATATTTAGAATGTTTTAACCTCTTTCTTCCTGCCAGACCACCCTTTCTGACAGGGAGCTCAACAGAAAGTTAAACCTATCCATGATCTCTAAAAAGCCAGACTCCATTGACAAAACAGCAATTTTAGCTCACTGAACTCGGGACAATGCCTTGATTTGTTTGTTTGTATTATCATGCGACTTTGGTGTTTTTAAGAGTTAATTCAGATTCACAAAAGTCACACATTAACACAAACGAACTAATTGATCGAGGCATCTCCTGTGTCCAGCAAGGAACAGTTAACAGTTTCTGTCAATGGAGTTTAGAGGCTTTAAAGAGAGCAATATTAGGGCTTCAGTTCCTTGTCAGAAAGGGCTGTCTGACAGCAAGGTAAAGCAGGGATGTACCAACCACCATCACCATCTAGTACAGATAATACACTGATTATGGTCATAAGAACCTCATACAACTCCACTTTTGGAATTGTAACATCCACAATTCATGTCTGGTCAGCGAGTTTGTTGCATTTCATACCCAATCTCCCTCCCCCCTCATTCAAATAAAATCAAATAAAAGCATACAATGTCCCAATATAGATACTGATAGAAAAAGCCTGTTAGAAAAGGTATTTAAAATAGTTTGATGATCAGCAACAGTTTTAAAACAGAAACAATATCTGAATAACTTTTTCTCATTCCAAGAATTACTCTCATTTAATTTTGTTTTCTGTTTTCTCTGAACAGTTATCTCCCTCTGAAACAAAACAAAAATGTTAGTATATATTCAGATAAAAAAAAGACCCTTATATGTCCTGCTTTGTCTCTGTTTGTGTTATCGTTTCATATTCTCTGTATCTTCCCAAAGATGTCAGAGAGCTTTGCAGATTGTCAAGATTTCATCCAGCTGCAGGAGCAGGATTTTTTCCGTCTGAAACTCCAACACACCCTGGACTTGAAGGTAGAGTTTATTACAGACAAAGAGTCTTTTTGGAAGCAGGAAGAGGGTTTTTCCACTCTGTATACAGTATGCATACCTGAAAATGTAACCATATTTAATGTAGATGCTTTATGCTATCTGCTGTTTTCTCTTCATCATGCATGTTTTGATAGTTATGTCTTAATCTAGTCAGATTTACTCACATATTTAAAGGGAGCTGAGCAACAAATCTCACTGTGAACCAATTTTATCTTTTGTATAGGAGCTCCAAGGTCAAAATTTGCGCACAGCTCTGAATTTACCTCCACCTGACCTGGACTCCCCATTCCCATCTGCACTCACTGCTCCACCCTCTTCCCAGCACGCCTCCAACACCCAGATCACGGTACAGCCAGGAACTCCTTATATCTTGCTTGTCTCCTACGGTTCCAGCCAGTCAAGTGCATGTGTGAATCATTGTTTATTTGGCTGCACAGACACAAGCTCAGCACATCTGCTAGGCCTTTAAATCAAAAACATACACAGCATTACATTCCTGTGGCAAGGAGAGAAACCTGACCGCAAATCATTTCAGTGAAACACTGTTCGGCTCTGAGATCAGAATAAAAGATCTTGTTGCTAATTGATGAATTACAGAAATTTGTAATACTGTCTCATGTTCTCATGTTTCTCTGTTCAAATACAAGCCAATCAGACCAGCTATTTATAATATTGACATCACAGCAGTGAATTGACAGTGTCTCTCTCCCTCCTCCAGCAGGAGAGCCCCGCCCAGGAGCTCAGGTCTCTCGTCAAGGAGCTGCGAGGAGTCATTTCGGAGAACCGCAGACCACACACAGATAACAGGAGGAGGTCAGCGCCGGAGAGAGTGCACAGAACCACATTGTACGTCTGGCTCTGTTCCCACACACTTCAAGGATTAGCTTCGCTCTTAGGCTAGTTTAGGTTCACAGATGAAAATCATGTGATGCTATTAAGTCATTTGGAGTGGAGGAGGAGGGGGAGGGGGACCATACATGACTTGTTTCAGTGACCACACCATGTTTCACTGCTTTTACTGTAATATATCATAAAAAAGATGAGCTCAAGAAACTTGTTTGTGTCTGAAGTTATGAAATGTAATATGTGTAATGTCTCACTGTACGTTTAAATATTCCCATACACCTACAGCAGGACTGACAAGGCAGAAGAAGTTAAAGCTCCCTCCAGATTTAGAAGAAAAACCTGTGGCAGGTAGGGAGCAAACTTAACCCATCTTTTTTTTATTTCAAAAAATTTGAATGTTTTGAGCAAGGAGGCGCTCACACCATCTACCCACGTGACCTTTCACCCCTCATGCAACATGCATGACACCGCAAAGTGCTGCAGGCTACTTAATGTGATGTAATATATGTCTGTTGTGCATACACTGTGTACAGCGAGCCGCACTTCCTGAAGGCAGCTGAGCTCAATGGGAAAACGATCCACAATAAATCCTTCAGTGAGAGTGAGTTTCTTTACTACTTCGTCATTTTCAGGCAATCCAACAAAATAATTTCAGTTTCTTGTTACTCCTTTTTATAAATGTGAGTGTTTAAAACATAATTTGTCTGTCAACTGAAAGAAATCTGCCACTAGGGCACCCATTAGCTCACCTGGTAGAGCAGGCGCCGCATGTACAAAGGGCATGTCCCTGCCGCAACGACTGTAGTTTTGATTCCAACCCACGGCCCTTGCTGCATGCCATCCCATGTATGTTGGGCACCTGCTCTGCAGGGTGAGCTACTGGGCATCCCACTCAAGGAATTTCTTAAGCAAATCTGGCAACTAGTTTCATCAGGATTTCCTGCTTTTCTCAGTTTTATATCATTTTTACGAGATTTTGATTGTTTGGTGTGCAAACCATGCAATCTGAAGAGGTCACCTTGGTATTTTTACTATTTTCTGACATTTAAAGACCAAATAATAAATCAAGAAATAAAATATGTAGTTGCAGCCTTGCATAGGACAGACAAACTAAATACAACAAATGATGGATTCTTTGCCAACATCCATATTCAGTTCTCTAACATATATATAATGACCTTTCTAGGCTGTGTTATTTCAAGTCCAGCAGCGAGGTACACATCCTCCCCGCACATACTCTCGCTGGGCCGCAGATCACCTGTCCACTCTCTCCTGACCTCTGACCCAAACAGCTGACAGTGAGACACAGCAGACCTGAGGCTGACCCCTCTTATCAGTAAGCTGTTAATATTGTGCATCATATTTACCATAGAGATAGAATGAGTAGAAAGGACATTGAACTGTTCGCCATGGTCATTTCACTAGCACAAAAGAAAATTGCAATGTTGTTTGTTTTTATGGTAACAAATACCCTGATGAGTTAATTTTCTTAGAAGGTGACACTGTTATGTAAATTCAGCAACCCTCAATTCATCTCTAGTAGCAAGGAAACAGAGACAGTCGTTACTGCAAAACCTCACCTCAGTGACTTCACGACTTGCTGCAAGTCAGTTTGTTCATATGGAAGTTAGCCTGCTACGGTTGTTACACATAAAAATTGTTGCCTTAACCATCCCGCTGTGTTCATTTGAATGTAAATGTCCTTTCCACTCTTAGTGTATTTCTGTGATATTTTATTTTCACAGACTGAGTCATTTGTGGGTTTTTCTTCAAGATACTGTTTATCACTTTATCATACTACATATTAACTTAAAGGGAGAGTTGAATAACATTTACAAATTGAAATGCTTTAATAAAGTTGTACAATAGCAAATAAGACAGAGAGACATTCCCTCACATTCCCTCACGTCAACGGCAGCATAGCAAGAAATATCATAGCACATGAGTGTGAGGCTTCAGGATGGAATGAGGCAACAAAATCTATTTCAGCAATAGTAAAGTTCCTCGTTACATGTGTCCTTCAGCAGCTCACTAAACTGATGTCATTAAAATTGTGTAAATGTTATTGACTAATCATACTCTCTGTAATCCCACACCTTATAACAATTACTTCACTTTTTTGTCTTTCAGAAAGCCCCTTTTCTATTTCGAAGCCTCCCCAGATGAAGTGTTAAAAGATGATTTCTAATCAGATGTAGTTTTGTAATTTATTGTTTAAATAAAGTTTTTAAAGAAACATGAGCAGTTGAGTGGTTATTTCATAGCGTAGGTTTATCATATATTTGTCTATATGGCTGCCCACAGTATAACAAGCTTGTAGAATAGGGAGGAATAGTTAACGATAATGCAGCATCTATTTTGACTGTTCAGGTAAATATTAGGCATCCATTAAACATAAAACCTCTGCTTACACACAGTGCTTAATCATCCATGTTTCCTCGTATACTGAAACAAACCCACACAAACTGCAGTGAGAAAAAGAGGACGTATTTCAGACAGACTTGTCCTTTTGTTCCTCTTCTTATAGTGCGGTTTCGCACTGCATTTCCTGTATACAAATGCTGTGAAAACATCACACACAGGTCTCTGAACCCCCCCCCCTCTGAATGTATAGTCTTGCCTTTTAGCCTTGACAGTCACAGTCTATTGTGGGTTACATAACTCCTCACAGCTAAGGTTTCATACATCTGTTTCAGCTCCTCATTCTGTCAACAAACCAACTGTCTCACATAGTCGTCCTCCTTTTATCTCTTCTTTGGATCCAGCAAAAGCTCCTCAGACATGTTGTGTGTGTCTTACCCATGCGTCTTCTTGGATTTTTCTAATCAGCGGCTATTTGTGAACCTTTCTCTTCTTGCACCTTATTGGTTTCAGAGGGTTTTGAAACGTAATCGGTCCTGCCTGTTTGTGGCTGTGACAGGATTTTATTCTTGCCCTGCAACTGTTGGTGATGAAGAGTCTTGAAGGCCACTGTCGAAACTTCCCACTAATGCAGCATCAGTGACATTTGTGTCTTCATCCTGCAAGAGTCAAAACATAAGTCCCTTGTATCATCGTTTTAACATTATATTGGTTTTCATGTCTGACAAACAGTGACATTTATTTTGTCTTTTCAGTTTCTTTTAGTGTAGTAGACTTACTGGGGAGGCAAACCATCTGCTGAAAAGTTTGGCAGCTGATTTCATGTCTTCGTGGGTGCTCAGTTTATTCACTTTGACCGTCCTGCCTTTCTTGGTACCATTTTTATTCATGTGTAGAACATAAGGGTTTCTGGGACTTGGATTTTGGACATCAGAGCTGCTGTAAGTGATTGAAAAGTAGACAGAATCTTCATATTTACTTGTTGGATGGACCAAATAAATAAAAAAAAATTACAATTTTATTAATGCTACCAATCCGATTGCCAGTACGCTTGCATTTTGTTGGCAGAAGTTTCCTGTTTTGCTCTGTCCAGGTCTTCCTTTCTTGGCTCTGTACAGTTTTCCTCATCTTCATAATCCTCCACATGGTCTCCTGTGGGCGTAGGAAGTGCAGAGGCGCTGTTTACACTCATGTCTGGGTCCAAAACGGATACCACCTTGTCAAATAACTGTAGAGAAAAAAAAAAAAACGACAACTCTCAACTCAAACTCTTAACTTGTCATTGTTCTGGCACTGCTGTCATCTCCACTTACCTCTGGGGTCATGTGATCCTGATAGTGCGGGAACATAGCCAGAGGATGCTGTTTGAGTTTCTCCTCCACAGCAGCCACATATTCTCTGCGAATCTGCTTCTGGATCATCTGCTTTGAAAAGCAGGCTTGTTCTTTTGAGATGCACTTTCTAGGCTTTTGCCAGGAGTTGTGGTTCGGAGAGTCACGGAAAATAACCGGTGAGACACCTTTCTGGTCCCCGGATAAGATGGATGAACAGTCATTGAAGTCGTCAAGGCTCACATTTGCAAAACGCAAACAACTGCCAACCATGGAAATTTTGTTTGCTTGGCCTTTGAGATACTTGGTCTGCAACCTCTCCTTGTACCTGAGAATTAACACAAAAAAGAAAAGCAGTTCCAGATACTTGAATATGAGCTGAAACAATATGGAGACAAGTTAGGGATAATAATAGTCAAGGACACTTAATAAGCAAACTGCAGTATCAGCTGTGTATCCTGTCAAAGCCTCGCCCCAGGGTTACTATCAGACACAAAACAGCAGACAGTACTGTGCACCATAATCCACAACATAAAATATGAACAATTATTAAAATTTGACCTAAGACTCAGTTAAAGGACGGCATATATCTGACTGCAAAAGGCTATGTTTTCCTTATCTCAGTGGATTTTAAAATGAAGGAGAACTGTTTTTTTATTTTACATGATAGTTCAGCAGAATTTCACCGTCCTGGATCTTTTTTCCATATTTAAGCAGGAAGTGCATCTCTATTTCAACCACATGCACGTTGCTCTCTGAGTCGTCTTTTTATATCCTCCTTTATGTTTTGCCAGTTGGACACTCGGCTTGTACTTGACTGAAGATCAGTCACTGTGTTGTATCTCTGACGTAAAAGGAGAAGATAAGACCATTTGTATTCTCTACCAAGGGCCTGACAGTAATTCAGCCTGCTCTGATGTGTCGTTTCTTTGTGTTGTTTATCATAATTGGGTTTATTCTGTTGGGATGGATAGAACCGTATATAAAAACTGGTTACACGTTCAGACATGTCTTTCTGTGCTTATACAAAGAAGCCTCCTGTAGCTCTCAGTGATGTTATATTTTGCAGCATCACAGTGCAGTTTGAACTCACGTCAAGTGACAGTTTCATCCTGAAAGGAACTAAATCAGTTTTCTGCACTTACTTTTTACTTGTTTCCACTAGTTTAAGTCACAATCTGCAATGAAATGCTGTGTTTTCTTCCAGCAGTTGAATGGTGTAAGCTTTGCATAGTTACTATTAGTTGTAGGTCGACTGTGCTGACTGCAAACCACATACAAGTTTTGTTAAGTTAGGATGTTTTTTATACAATAATGTAATGTTTTTACAGAATGTTAGGGATGCTTTTGTTCAGGACAACTGCTGTCATTTGTAAAGACTAGCTACTTCTACTATAGCAAGATTTTTTTTGCATTAATGTATTGACTCAACCCAACTAAATGCTAAAAAGGCATACGTAAGAGGCAGGGGGCTGAAACGCTAATGAATAAAAGTAGGTTTTGAGTCTGGACTTCAATGAGTCAATGGTGGGGGCAGATCTGATTGGGTGGGGTATCTGTATTTGTCAAGCAAAAACAGACAATGCTAAATGGTTATTTTATCCACAGAATTTATTTTTTTAAGCAAATGACTTATAAAACAACAGTCAAAAACAGGAAGACAGCCTATTACAGCAACAAAAACATTTCACAGATGCACCCATATGAACCTCAATGTCATGAACCCCTAATAAATAGAATGACGTTCTTCCAGACTTCAGCAGGAGATAATGGTATCTTGATATAAAGTTATACTCCTACTTCAGTCATCTCAATTGCTGATAATGTTTCTGGCTTGACAGCACTTGATTCTGTCCCAAATTTCCGATCAGCATTACACATATCTCTTGTCCTGTGATATGTTTGAGGAGTTCAGAATACTGACTGTGTATTCTTGTTATTCTCGTCTCTTTGACTCTGCTTCTCTGCTTAACACCAGGCTAATGATGAGTTTTATTGTATATCAGAGTATTCAGGGCTCATCTCAAAGGTATTTAAACCTTAAAGTACATTATCCCACTGGTTGTTGACATGAACACACAGATACTGCAGGTCTAAATGAAGCAGCTCAGTGACCATTTTAAATAGCAGTCTGTACATACCAGCAGTGATATGCTGTAACATATTTGTCTTATCTATTTCTGCCTCTCCCTTCTGCTGCTCCTGTGAATTCTGAGTATTTGTCACCTCCCCTCATCTCCATTTATTTCTCTGTCCTCAGACAGGTTCAATTCAGGTGAGCAAAATGAAGCTATGAAGGGCTGGAAGTGATAAAACATCACATTTACATATATTAATACTGTAAATCCTCAAGTGGAAGACACAGAGACTCTCGAGTGTCTGAATTACAGCTTGTATGCCAGGCAGTGTCTGCATCAGTAGCAGAGAGTAAAAAGCACAATCACTCAAGTGCTGCACTAAAGTAAAATTGAGAGGCACTTGTTTGCATTTTATGTTACTGTATACTTATGTTCCAGAGGGAAACTGAACTTTTCACTCCACTACATTAAATTCACAGCTGTAGTTGGTGACTTTGCAAATTAAGCATTTACATACAAAACATATGTAATTAGTTTATATAATGTGATGTACTGTTCTGGATGAAACTACCCTTAATTACACAAAGTAGTTAAATTAGCTAAAATTAATGCTAACAATGAGGCATTGCCAATAATAAATCAGTGGTGGAAAATGCATTCATAGAAGTAAAAATACTGTCACAGGTAAAAGTCTTTATTCAAGATTGGAAGAACACCAATCTTTTGTGTATGAAAAAGTAGCAATACCACAGTATAAAAATAAGTAAAAGTCCTGTATTTAAAATCTTACCTAAGTAATGGTGTAATATTTGTCTCCAAACAATATTGGAGTAGTGGAACATAGAATAGAAATAGAAGTACCTCATATCAGTTTATAATAATGTGATGCAGTTATGTATTAAACTACTGATAGGTACACAAAGTAGTTAAGTAACAGTAACAAATACTACAATGTAAAAATACTTTGATATTTAAAAAAAAAAAAAAATACTTAGGTAAAAGTCAAAAGTATTAGCATTAAAAAATAAAATACAGGCCTACTTAAAGTACCAAAAGTAATTAAAGCTGCAAGCAGTGTCGCTCTCTTGCTCGTTTGGGTCTCCAGCTGGATTAGTCAGTGTGAATAAGGCTATGAGTTGAAATGTGATAAATAAAGCAATTCCAAGGGTACGCAATGTCATTTTTCGCAATAGAGGGATTTTATTGTGGAATGATGGAAAGCTTTTAGAGCTGGGAGCTGAACCTGTGATAATACACTTGATTAATTGGTGGTTTATATTTTGTATTAGTAAGTAAGTCCTACTTAACACAGCACTACATTAACTACTTATCAAACAAGAAACAACTGTTCAACTAGTTTTATAATTTTGTCAAAATGGTGACACAGACGAGGTTAAATGTCACTTACCAAGGGAAAATAGGCCGTGTATTATTGGTCTCCATCCCTCCTTATCAGCAGGCCTATTATTTATTTATTAATTAATATATCGTTGTAGATTAAAAAGCTCTTTTTCTGTAATAACGTCCAACGTGACAATCTAACAGGCTCGCGACCTGTGGTTTGTTACTTGGTAACTATGGCAACAGCCGAGGAGGAGGGGGAGGATTTTCAGATAAACAAAATGGACGCTAAATAATCGTTTTACATTACATTTAATGCGTAAACACAGTCTTTACAGTCGGATAGAGTTGGCTGTTGTTAAAGGAATAAACTTGAACCCAAAATAGATAAATACTCTTCCTGTAAGCTAAGGGACTGTTCTCTACTTGTCAAAGGAGGGTGGTGACTAGAGTGTGACTTCATTTATTTATTTATTGATCCTCCCTGAAGCTACAATTATTTTTCCTTGCGCCTCCCTGGGTTACTAGTGGAAACAAAATTGTTATTAGATTAAACTTGCACATTGTCTTTGTACACAGGGCGCTCACCCTCCCCACTGAGCCACACAGCACCCTGAATTTTGGCAATTTGTAAAGAAAACATGGACAGGTGTGGAATGGATGTTTTCTTTAAAAATCTGCTGTAAAAAAAAAAAATTACAAAATGCAACCATTTGAATTTATATGCCCCTCCCCTAAGCCGAAATAAAAACATAAGTCCCTTCCCTGTGCTTAAAAAAATACCTTACATGTCTCCCCCTTTTTACATCACAGTAAACAGTCCCTAACCCGGCTAGGTGCAGAGCAACTTTATACAGTGGACTGCGAAGTGTATGAAAGGTGATAACATTATTTGATAACTTATAGGCACATTTATTTAGTATTTACTTATGTGGTGACAGCTGTTGTGTTGTTTAAATGACAGTTATAGTTGTTTTATGGTTTTAGGCAAGCTAACCTGTTTATTTAGTCTTACAGTATGAGAGCACAAACCAGGAGCACATTTATAGAAGTTATAATCCCTAAAAAATGAGTCAAAATTCCTCTAGTTTGACCCTACTGTGTGAGTATTTGAGCACTAGGGGGCTCTCCTTGTTAGAGAATTTGTTTAGTTAATGCCATCCTGAACAGTGCCCATGCCACCATCATCTGAAATCACTGTAAATAAAAATATTTAATTGTCAGGGGTGGAAGATTTACTATAGCGGCCCCTTGTTTAAATAATATGCCTAATACCAGAATATAAACATACTCCACAGGTAAAACCCATGCATTGGAAATTTTACTCAAGTAAACGTGTGCAAGTATTATCAGCCAAATGTACTATAAAAATATCAAAAATAAATGTACTCCGGTGTTATATTAATATAAACATTTTAGTGTTGGGCAGTAACTAGTTACATGTCTACAGTTACTGAGAAAAAATATGTAATTGAATTACAGTTACTTATTGAAAGGCTGATGATTGCAAAGGGGTTACATTTGACTATATTCTTTTCAGTTATATATTTATTTTCTAAACATATTTTTAGTGTTTTTTTAACAACATAAACTGCTATACAGTATTACAAAAGAAAAAGAGGAACAAAAGTATACATATGCACAAGTAAGATACAGATATCTACATACACATAAAACCTTTAGAGGAACAGGCAGTTGCAGAAGATAACGACCTGATCAGGGCCTGTCCTATTGTGACTGGCTACAAGATGTAATAATTTAAAAATAAATACATAAATAAATAAATAAATAAAAAAGTGAATGTGACTTACTTCATGTGGAGTTATCAGGAATGTCTCATTTTGGCAGAGCCTATTTCCAGACAGTTTTCAGCCTTATTTCCCAATTTAAAACATTTGTTAGAACATATTAAATGTAATAAATTACATTACTTTGAAGAAGTATTTAAAAAAGTTACATTACTTATTACATTTTTAATAGGGTGACCTATTACATTTCAAAAGTAACCTTCCCAACACTGCTTATTTTTACTGTATACACATAATTTCAATGTAGTCGCTGTTTTTTTTGTTTTTTTTACTTTTGTGCACTTGTTCTAATATTTATACGACTGTTATATCTTTTTATGTAAAGCCATAATCTGCAAAAAAGTTGTGGGGTACAAAGCAAAATATTCGCCCGGCATCAAGTACAATAAAAAGGAAATACTCAATTAAATAAAGGTAGCCTATCTAAATGTGTAGTTAGGGACAGTATTCATGTAAACGTAGCCGACACATTTATATTCCACCACACTGCTTAATGTGCTCAACTGTCTGCCTTTGCTTTTGATTTTCTTCTTCTTACTGTACTTACTGCTGTTTACTCCCCACATATTTTCCTGCTGTTATCGTGTGCAGCTGCTCAGATCGTGCAGAAATTCATGACAACATCTCTCGCATAGAAAAGTGATTGTTGTTGACTGTATCTAATCACATGTCATTCCCTTCAGGGCCGATGAATTAGCTAATTAGCCCGAGTTCAGGTCCCCCGACTCTCCTGCTGTTCAAACACCAGGGAAATCACTGCTGGGACAGAGGGGCTACTGTTTCCTCTCTTTCAGCACTGGTGATCCCTATTTATAGCAACAAACTAACTTAGTAAACAGTTTCAATGCAGTCAGTGAACTGTCTAATGCGCTGTTGCAGTTCGTTTGTTTGCCAGCGACACAGCCAGCTACAGTGCAGCCATAAAACTGTGACATTTGAATACAACTTTGAGACTTGACAGCTTTATTTCACTGTACACCCATGTTAAATTTTGCATAACTTGCCTACAAGATCCTGTTGTTAATGGAGCAGTAAGAGCAATAGCACCTGTTCAGTTTTTACTAAATTAAAGACAGTGTTGAGAGCACTAATAGCTTCTGATAAGAGCTTTGTTTTAATGCTTTGGAAAAACACATTGAAAAGAAACCATTAGCTGATGGAAAGGGCAGATAACTGCATGTCATATATGTCAACCCCAGCAGCCCTTAGCATGATGTATGTGTATGAGCTTCTGTAGCCTGTGAATGGGTCTGTTTATCGCTCCAGTCGTCCTGAGCCTCTTCCTCTGGCCTATAGATTCCTCGTGCTGTCACAGGACCACTCTGAGCCACTGACATGATGCAGCAGCAACACAGACCTACAGTATGAATGGATAACGTACCCATGACGACATCACGTCAATGCGGTGCCATTTCTCTGAGGAATTTCCAACTTACTGAAGGTGGAACTTCACTCATGTGACTCCCAGAGAAGTGTTTTAACAGCTTTCTCCCACATACTTGAGTCAGACTGGGTGACATACAGTGACCTGCTAATTCCAATTGTCAGGTCAGGCATTTTGCTTCCCCTTTCTGGTTTACTGATGACTTGAATTTTTGCAACAACTTTGCAGTTAGTGTGTGTCCTTGCTGTGAAACTACCAGCTTGGGCCTGGTGTTCTCATATAGGTACCTAAAATAAGCTTTTTACAAGAGAAGACCAGTGAACCAAACTGCAGTCATTGAACAAAGCCTATTTGTGGTTATTTTTATGTTTTTACCTCGCATTAAAAGCTACCTGGTCTTCTGAGGAATGGGAAAAATGTGCCATTCTTAAGTTAATATAAGTGATTTATTCCTGCCTGGATAAACTCAAACATACATGGTGCTCAAGCTATAAATAAAGCTGCCTTCTAAGCTGCATTTTTTTTTTATCCGACAGCAGTAATGTGGCCTGCGTGCCCATAGAAACTGTTTTGTTCCTTGCCATGTTCTTATCTATCTGCGTGATTGCAGTGAGGAAATGCCTGAAACTTTGTGTACTCCAGGTTTTACTTACCGTACCATTCTTTCCTGTTAAGAAGGATTACCTGATTTCTAAATATTGAAATATGACACCTAGGTAATCTCTCATTGTCTACAAACAGCTCTCTAAATGGTTGCGTGAAGATGGCCTGACTTGGGAAGGCTCAGCCCCTTTGGGAAAAAAAAAAATAAAAAAATCAGGGAGTAGATAATAGGATGTGGAGGACCGTATCTAGTTTACACATGCAAACTGCTGATATGCTTAATGTGGTCACAGCAGAGGGAGTGAATTTGAACAATTTGAAAACAAATCCCATATTTATAAACTGATCCATAAAAAATCCACAACGTCACTTTAATAGTTTAGTTATTTCAACACTTTATATGCATTCATCTTATCCAGAAAAGTTCAAGGAAAGCTAGTTTTGTTTATTTGTTTTATGATGTGCATTCATCGTTTTTGTTTATTTATTCCACACATGCACAATATAATATCAAAACAAAGCAATGGAACCACATTAATTTTCCTCCAGAGACTTTCTACGTCTCTTCAGCAGGATAAGTACAATTGAGGGAAACTGGTGTAATACACAGGAAATGTTTTTGTTTATGGTCAAATCAGAGGGTTTGGCAGCACGCTGGCTTCCCAGTGAAATGAACTTTACTGCCATTTTTAACAGCCTTTCACAGCCTTAAGGATGTTGAGCAACTGAAGAAACAATACGCCAGAGAGGATGTGCAAACCTCCCAACACGCTATCTGTACAGGATCCCACACAGGTGTGGCACGACAGGTCTCCCAGCTTCTTCGGTGTTCTCAATGTTTTATGGTTAAGGTCCTGTCAACTATAGGCAAATTTATTTCCCTGACCTTTATTCACAGTTGGGACCGCAACAACCTGCACCTGCAGAATATAATAACAGATTTAATAAAAATTACTTCCTTCATGTTTTCCTTTGTTTTAAAACAAGAAAAGTCAAACACAGACATATAAATCAGGACATAAACAGTCATGACCCTACTTGATGAGGCTATTTATATACCTATTTATTTCTATAGTTATTCTGTGTGTTGTTTAAGTGGCTCTTAACTCGTTTCCTTCCCGCAATAGGGCTGTGTCCCAATACGACTATTAAAAATGATGATATAAATGGGCACAATTAACAATCAGTTTAAATATTTATTAATGTGAGGATTATATCTTATAATAGCTTAGCAAAATAGCTTATTTTGTACCACTAGCAGACCAAAATGAAAGATGTTCAGTTTATAATTATAAATATGAAACAAAAAAAAGGCAAAATTCTCACATTCAGAAGCTGAAACTAGAGAACATTTGCCATTTTTGCTTGATACAAAGATGACACTTTTTCTGTCAATGAAATGCCTGATTAATCGACTAACTGCAGCCAGATAATATCACCGTGTTTTTAAGACTTCCATGTAGGCCTCTGTTTTCATATTTAAAACTTTTACCATCCCTGGTACCTCTGCACGGCTTTATTCATAATCTACTGTCATTGTTTACTGTGATCCATCGTCCAGCCAGAGTGCATTCTGCAACCTCACTTTTCACTTCACATTTAAATGAGCGAAGTAAATTTGTGGGCTGGCTCTGTCAGGCTATGTCCAGTTCAACAATGCATACATTGTTGCATAACTCTCCGCTGGAGCCTGGGGACAGCAGGGCTAAACCGGGTCACCGTGGAAAAAAATGAAATCATGACGAACATTGTTTCAGAATATGTTGATATGGAGATCAACAGTATTATTTTTCTGCCATTGTAATGTGGTGTTTTAGCAGTGTCTCCTCAAATTCTTGAGTTAACACTTTGTGGCTCCTTGCAGAAACAATGAGTCCCTGTCTCCTGTTACAAAACACATTAGTTGAATGGTGGGAAATGAACCACACCTACGTAGACAAAGGAATTCTGTGGTCAGTCCATCACTTAACCTCTGCTGAGTAAATAATCAAGAAAGTTGTGCCATGAGAAAGTATATACAAGACGTACAATGACAAAGAAATACCTTGATTGTTCTTTAGAGCAGAGCATGGGATGTTTATGTTGCACTGTTATAGGTTTACTGTATCAGTGGTAGAATAATACTTAGATCATGTACTTCAGTAAAAGTACCAATACCACAATGTAAAAATACTCTAATACAAGAAATAATACTGTTTCTGCACTCTAAAAAATGACTTACAGGGTCGGTGGATAACACTTAAAATAATGAAGTTTTCATCATAAAAAAATTCAGCTAGTTTCATTAACTTGTCTTAGTCAGTTGATGAATCATTTTAACAAAAACATTTTTTGAGTAGGATGAAATTAGAATAAATAAGTTAGAATATCTTAAATAAATGGTTCGACCAATAAATATCAACACAATTTTTGGATAAATATTAAGTTGACTCAACATAATTGAACTTTTCGAGGTCAAAGCAAATTGGTCGTACTAAACTAATTGAGTTTGTCAGATTAAAAGAGACACATAGGATTTACTCAATAATACTGGAGTTGGAACTAATTAAAAAATGCATGCAAATTGTTACCTTAATTTTTTTAGGTTGAACCGGTCAAATATTTATTTGAGTGATATGTCACATTTCTCGATAATAGCTTACTGATGCATTAACAGGTACTCGTAGGATTTTACTGTTGTAGCTGGTTGAAGTGGAGCTGATTCCATGACTTTATATTGGTCCATAATTTCTGGAGATGTGAAATGATAATGGCACACAAAAGTGAGGTGTGCTTCAGAAATTTGACAAAAAATAGCGGCAAACAACTTGAACCATATGCAGAGGTTTAGGATTGTGGCGAAGATCCAAAAATGAACAGCAGGCACTCAGATAGATTTGCTTATTTAATGTTCACACTGATTCTAGCTTTGTTGCTGAAATGCGACCGTTTCTGTTCATTTTGCTGGCGTTCTGTTTGTTTCTGCTTCAGAAATTTGTATTCATTTTTCTGACTTTTCTTCAGTCTGTGCTTTTTTGTGAATTATTGGATATTTTTTCCTCTTTGAGCCTCAAACCGTTATCTAAATGAAACTATAGCCCATTTTCCACTGCACAAAACACCCACTTAAACCTGCTAACATGTGGCTTTTTAATGTAATGGGCAAGGTTACAAGGGGAATACACTCCAGGATCAAATGACTCTTCTGTAGTCGTGGGTATTTATCGGCTCTGGCTCTTATTGGAAGTGATACAATTACAAAACAATGATACGGTGAGATACAATGATGTGCCACAACAGAATACTGTCAGTCTCCGCCCAAGCAGTGCTCAAACACCGATCCAAATTAGTCTGCACCAAGTTTGAAAGAGAGAGACTCAATAAGTGAGTGATATATAAAAAGAAGTAACCAGTGTAACGTTTTCACAGGTCTCCATGCTGCTTTCTCCTGTTTACTAACCTGTTTTCCGGCCTATCAGTGACACTAAAAATAACACACCAAGACTGAGAGCAACAAGTTTAATCTTTAACATATTTCATAAGATTATAATACATTTTTTAATGTAATATCTTAATTTGAAAAGCTGTCAGATAAATAAAGTGGAAAGTCTAATTTTTCACTCTGAAATTGGTGGAGTAGAAAGTCGCACAAAATGAAAATACTTCCGTAAAGTGCCTCAAAATTCTATTCGTGCACAGTACTTGAATGAATATTTAATTTTCACCACTGTAGTGTGGTTTAAGTACAGGACACTGAATCCCGGATTTCTCGTATTACCTAACATTTCTTTTGTCTGCTACAGCACAGCGAGTTCTTTCGGTCACTGTGATCCTCTCCAAGGAGAGCCAGGAATGGTTGAACCCAGAAATAAATTCAGTGCAGTGTACACTTCCCATAGCTCTTAATGGCTCAGTTTGCATTAATCACCTCCAGTGAAAAGGTCTGCCACTCCTCACAAGTCTCCACTCCCACAACTATGCCTCTATATCAGTCTGTGGCCTTACAAAGACTGTCTCAGCCTCCAAAGTACCGTGACTTAATGTTCAGTACCAGGCTCCACCATGGTGCAGCCGTCAGGGGTGGAGGACACCGCTTACCATGTCAAGCAGTATTTACAGAAAGAGTTAATGTTGTTTCTGTGTGTTGATATAAGGAGGGAGCTGTGAGATAGGGAGGACAGATGATGGAATGTGACTGGCGGACGATGTGGTTGGATTTTACTTATTTACTTCATACTACAGACAGAAGATTGTTGCTGTCAAGTAAAAATACCACTTCTCCACAATTTCATGTTTGAGAAAAGCTGCCTTCATTTGGTCATGATTGCCATGCAGCTCTGAGATAGTTTAAACATAGAGTTGGAAGCTCTTTTGTGACAAAAACTGAGGTTAAAACTGTACCATTTTAAGTTGATACAGATCCCAGTGTAGTAAGGTAAAATGCAATTTAGTAGCATTGAAAGGTCAGTTTTCAACACTGCTGTGGTTAACGTGGTTAGTTTTAGGCACAAAAAAAACTTTTGGGGATATTGGTTGTTGTACCTCTGTCTCAGTGATAAACAACCAGTGTTCATAGCTCTATCCCCACTGATGGATTGCTACAAAACACCCACATTTGGAGCCTAAAAAGCCAGTGGAAACACACGATGGGTGGCTACAAAACACCCACGTTTGGAGCCTAAAAGCCAGTGGAAAAACACAGACAGGTTGCAACAAAACATCCTGGGCCACAGCAAGAATGTTCATACCGATGTTAGCATTTAGCTCAGAGCACCGCCGTGTCTAAGTACAGCCTCACAAAGCTGATGGCAGGACTGCAGACTCTCAGTTATCATATTAGTAATTATCTCAATTCAAACACACCTCTATTATCCTTGTTGCCTCGTTGACTCACATTCATAACCTCAGATAGCTTTGTGAGGCAGGGCGTTGGCCATCCTATTTGTTTAGCGCTGCAGATGAATACAGTCTAACAAATGGTAATTTGAAGAACATGTTTGCATACTGCGTGTGTTATTTATCATCTAACCTCAGGAACAGCCCTGAAATTGCATATTTTATCATCAATGCACACTTCATTCAAAGTCGAGAGAAACAAACAAACAAAACCACAAAAATCATATTGATTTGTCTTCCCACTGTCCCAACCATCACCAACTCTGGTTTAGTTAAAAAAAATATAAATATATATATATAATTCACCCAGTTAGGTGTGAGAATATGCTGACTCTATACACACTAAAATAATTGTTTATTTAAATGATGTCTGGTGGGTTTGCCGATAGCAATTTCAGGGCTGTTGTCGGTTAAACAAAAACGAACTTGCTCTTCAACACGGAGGTCTGTCTCTGTAGGATCCTTTCCATAATGTTGTCAGAATATTTAATCTGTCAGTAGCAAGCACATTTAGTGGACATAAACTGACAGTGTACACAGGGCCATAAATGTAGACACTGCAGGCAGTGTGGTTGCACTGGGGTCCGTGAGGTGGGGCGCCCGGACAGAGAGTGTTTGCCACCTTGAAAATATGCCTGTGTTGGGGCGTCGGTGGCTTAGTGGTGGAGCAGGCGCCCCATGTACAAGGCTGTTGCCGCAGCGGCCCGGGTTCGGGTCCGGCCTGTGGCCCTTTGTTGCATGTCATCCCCCCTCTCTCTCTCTCCCCCTTTCACACTTAACTGTCCTGTCAATTAAAGGCAAAAATGCCAAAAAAAAATCTAAAAAAAAAAAAAAAGAAAAGAAAATATGCCTGTATTCAAAGAGGAACACTCATTAAAATGAAAACAGTGCCCTTTGCTATATATTCAAAGAGGAACACTCATTAAAATGAAAACAGTGCCCTTTGCTATATATGCCCTTGGAAAAGGCAAACCCATTTCCATATTTTTTGTCTTTTGTAAAAAAAAAAAGTGAATAGCATCTATTAAAAAAAATGTGATGCGTAATCTTTAACTATAAATCAACTATTAAAATTGTTAAATTAACTTAATAACTTCTTGATTTTTTATTTTCTTTGGTATTTTTTGTTATATGCAGATACGCAATGATGATTGCTGGGTAAAATGTATGTTGATGTTATCCAGTGACAAGTCTCTGATCATGTGGCGAGACAGCATGTGCACTGTAGCATGCACTATAGGGCCTGCCATGAGAGTGTGCACTGGGGCCCATCATAACTGCCTCACACCACTGGGTGCACAAATGACCAAATGGTTACAGTGCAGCCTGTTTCACGGCTGCTGGCTGCAGCACACTTGCTCAATTCTGGGCCAGTTTCAAAAAAATGTCTCAATTAGTCACTTTGACACAAAATGCGGTAAAAAGGCTCCAGGTTGAAAAATACTCAGGTTACGCTAAAGTTGTGAGCGTGTCTGCAGTCAAACTCCTCTTAACTGGACACCAACATTCTGCTCACCAAGTGAGTTCACTCTCAACTGAACTCTTATCTTAATTATTGGGCGTGTGAGGATGGTGACTTTAAATTGCTCCTAAACACAATGTGAAGCCCACGAGTCAACACGTAACCCATTTTGCACTATTATCACAGACGAGTCTGAAAAGCTGATTGTGCAGAATGTATGAAACATTCAGAGAATACTTTCTTTCCCAAACTCATGAATGGACATTTGTTTCCAAATAAATGTGCTTGCTGTTGAGGCACATTTGCACTTTAGCTACGTCTTCAAAGTGCAACCCAAAAGCTATCTGTGCTTTTTTTTTTTTTTTTTTTTTTTTTTCTTGTGGAGGTCAAAATGTGCCGAACACAATGAATGATTTGTAGGGAAAACAAACACTAGTTCGAAGAACTTGTCCAAAATTATTTACCCTCCGCATGAAAAGTCTTCTTGTTGTGGTAAGCATGAATGCTCGCCTTCTTCTCCCCATGAACCCCTTTCATGATGCTGTACATAGAGATATTCACATAAAAGACGATCTCTGGTCATCAAATAGCTTTGTGTAGGCCTTCAAAGGCGGATGTCTTCAGCTTCCAACAAGTCCAACAACAAAAAAACAGAAAAAAAATCAGTGTCGCTCTGCTGACCAAACATAAAAAGAAACCATTACAAAGGTTGAACTGTTTTACCCCTCTTCACCCTCCCGCCCTTTCTTTTGGCAGAAACAATGTTGCTGCATTACTTGACTGTTATCCTTCCCCCCTGATGATTTTCTTTAGCATTTTTTACTTCTCTTGTTTGAACAGATGCTGCCCCCCTCCTGGAGCCCCCATCCTCTGGGATTGCTATAAGGCTTAGCACAATGAGGTAACACTCAATTACATTAATGCTGAGAGTCCGGCCCAGTCAGTTCCTTCCAGTAAGCAGCATCAAACGATATGATGTATATCACTTCCTGGGGAAAATTTGTAGTCCTTTGTCCTGCTTTATTCATGAATGGATTATAAAAGAGGTAGCTGCATGACCTTGCTTACCTTTCTGTCCTTCCATTTCTCCTAAATACTTTATGGCAGGATGTAGCCTATCCTAACCTGTTGGCCACCAACCAAACCCCAAATAGATCCCACTGAATGAGCTGGGGGAATCTGTGAATGACTGTTTGAACTGGGGAGTGGAGACAGATTTGTCCAGCTTTCTTCCCTTCTCCTTATCTGAACCAGCATTGCGTCGGCTAGAATTCTGGGTAAAAGCTCTTGAGATAAGCAGCTGTTGTTGTCTGTAAATAAGCCCGGTGGTGGCTCACAATTCCCAGTGTCCTGTTTCAGCTCTACACTGGTGACATGCTCTGAGTGCCACAGAAAGGCAGCAAAGAATCCCAGAAAAATGTCACCTTTGACCTTTGCTGACATTAAAAAAGTGATCGTCTTTCAATGAAATTCTGCTAACACATTTATGAGCTTGACGTTGTGACGAAGGATGGCATTTAAAGGTGTGAAACATCTTTAATTTCAACATGCATTAGACTGCACTGGTTGACGTGAAGTGAATTTTCTAAAATGCTTCAACAGCTACAAGCCCATTGCTGTGACACTACATTTAGATGCTACCCTGATTTTCCCATTCAAAGATTCATGTCATACTTTATCCAGTGCCATTGTGACCAAAGCATCACTGTACTAGTGCTGCTCGAATCAAATCGTAGTGAAAAATGAACACAGAAAAATCGGCTTTGATCATAAATCAATATCAGAGCTCTGAGGAAACTGTGAAACCAGCAGACGAACGCTGCGTCGCACAGATCCCTGTTTGCTCTGCTGAAACAAATGGATTTTTTTCAAGTGTAGCTGCAAAGATAATGTCATTGCTGTTTCTTCTTCTGCATGTCACATTGAGAACTTATACCGTCACTTCCTTACACAATCAGAATATTACAGATTATAACACATTTGAAAATAAGGAACTACTTTCATGAAAGCAGAACGTCACATATAGTCAGTCACGTATGAATGTTACTGTCAAAACCTACTGCATTTGTATGTGAAATGACTGCTGAACAGGAATGTATCATTAGACAATGGGAACCTGGGAACAGATGAAGCCCCCAGACACAGCACCAGGCCTTGAAGCCAATTTGATACGATGGCCATACTGTGGAATTACAACTTCCAAGTCTATCGTCTGACGCCATGGGGCCCAAAAAGACTTTTTGTCATAGACTGACTTTGTGACAGAGACTTCTGCAAATCAATAGATACATTTTCAAAAATCAGCTTCTTAGCAGAAACACTTAAATAGCCCTTATTTAACTGATGAAGTCCTGAAGATTGTAAAATCTAGTGCTAGTGCTTACTATATAGGCGCATGGATGCAGAGTCAAATTTTTTGGACTTCATGTGACACTCAAGGCCCCAGGAATAGCCCAGGGCTTTGAAAATGGTGACCAAACCACAAATTAAAAGCGTTTTAGCGTCACACCACCCACAAAATGATTCCTTTCAAAATCAAAATTTGATCCATGCAGTCCGATAACATTTTAAAAGTCTAGAAAAGCGAAATAATTTTATTTCTATTCAAGTTAGTGGTTGGCTAAACCAGAAGTTAGTCGGCTTGGCCAACAGGTGTCTCTAGTGCACCTGCACTATGGGCCCATGTGGAAGACCCAGGTAGTTTTATATTGGGAACCAAACTATTTTGGCTTCATGGCCACTAAAGCTCCCAGGGACAGTGCCAGGGTTTGAGGCCAGTTGTCAAACTGTGGAATAGTCTATTGTGCGCTTGCTCTATGGGCCCCATGATGCAGAAGATCTAGGTAATTTTATACCCGAGAAGTGGAACTTTTATGGCTTGATGCACCAATGAAATACAAAAGCAGGTCCGGGCACCAGAAACTGCTCCTTTTGGAAATTTTAATCATATCACTACATGTGAGGTTTTGGGCACCTTATGTGTGGACCTGCTTTTGTATTTTTGTATTTGTTCTACTGTCCAGTACCCAGTATTTATCGGTTTTAGATGTGCCTGCTGTTTTTTAAGCAGCTTTAATAGGAATGAACAGGCCTCACCTCCAATGCTGTATCCTGTCCTTTTTATGCATCCACAGAAAGACATGAAGGCCTAACTCAGGAGGAGCAAGATGGTGGCATTGTGTGTGGCTTAGTCATTTTTTAAGTGACTCTTTGCAGGTGACACTACAAAAAAGGAGCCTATGAAGGTTCTATCTTCTTAAAGTAGAGCTTTTCAGCACTGTTAGATTGCTTTGTTATTTTAAGTTTAAAGTGGTTCGCAGAAATGACAAAACATCCTTTCCCACTGCTTTTCCACCAAACAAGTAATCGCAAAATACAGAAAATCCCACGTGTAAAGTACCTAAATGTTGTGTTCATAAAGTCAGCATCGCTCATGTGTAGACTTTGAAAACAGGTTTTCAGGGCTTTTAATGAAATGTTGCTTTAGAGTCAGTGTGCTGTCAGCCCGTAGGCCAATAAAAAGAAAATAAAGATGGGTTGGATTTGGTTGGAGGATACTGAATACTAACAGACTTGATCAGACATCTCTGCTGTTCACATTCCAGTGAGAGATATCACTTCATGCCAATTAATTCATGTTGGAGCAACATCCTGATTAACTGCAGCATGTAGAGCATAAATTACATTCTTTGAAATGTAGTTTTTTATATTGAAAATATGTCTTAGTGTCCTCTGCTCAACAAAGGTATAGTTAATGTTTTGTGCTGGTCTGTTAACACCTTGTCTCAGGGTTAAACTCAGTTTTGTCAACAACACTGTTGACAGTTAAACTGTCTTGCTGCTCCGCTGCAGTGACATTTTCTCTCCATGCAGCGGACTTTCCATACTCATGTGATTTATGTATGTCAATATAAAGTGGTCGCGCGCCTCGTGATGACCATAATGCCGGCCATTAATCAACCACATTTCTCTGTTTTTCCTCCACAGCAACATCATGTGTGGTTTTCAGCGCTCTCCGCTCAACATCCTTTCTGTCTGCGGGTAGCATCACGCCGTCGGTTCCCCCTTTATAAAAGCCCCGCCCCGAAATCAGTCGATCAAATTCAGCATCACACTCACCAGCGTCTGGCCAATCAGCGCGCAGAGGGGTGGTCTCGAGACGGTGGTCCGGGAGGCCAGTAGCCAATGGGAGCTCGAACAAAGGGCTCGCGTCAACGATCGTTGGTCGGTTGAATGGAACATTATTCATGTCCACGCTGAGCTTATTTAAGGAGACACGATGAGGCGAGGGAGCGGATCTCTTATAAAAGGTAACGGATCTCTCAATCTTCACTTTGACTGTGGGTGTAGTTAGTGGAAGACAACGGGATAACATATGTGTATTTTAAAGCGCCATTTTAAGTAAGTTTCCCTAAACATGTGCACAAACACTCCCGGTAAGCTCATTAAAGAGTCGCCAGGTGACATACTACCATGTTAGGGAGCATGCTGCCGCTAATTCATTCATAATCCTCTTGCTCATACATGCCAGTAATTTAAAGTATGACCACACATGTGAGGCATTAAAAAACACGCCCTCGAGTTACTTAAAAGCAAATAAATAGACAAATAAACATGAAAGAAAGTTGTGTTTTTTAGTTGATTTGTATTTTTTAAAGGGTGACATCAGCCATGTAAGCAAAGCACCATCACTGCCCTTCATTATTTCTGTTTTACACACACCCACCGCCCATGCAGCCTCCCCAAAACGACGCTTTTCGCCTGACCGGCTTCATTAATGCGTAGAGGAAGGGGAGGAGGTGGACATCTCTTCTTCTGCGATGTGCTGAGAGCTGCTGTTTCATTTCACCACCGCCTCCGAGCCGCTCAGTTCTCCCTCTTTCTTTAAGTGTTCATTTTTGTTGATGAAAAGTGCCAATATTTTTTGTATTTTTTCTACCCGCAGCCACACCGGGAACACCACCACACTACCACCGGGCGGTGATCAGAGAACTTTGAAGCCCAGCTGCTGCTCAGGAGACGGCGGATATCCGAGCTCTCGCCATCCCCAGACATCGCTATCTTTAGTTTGATTCTTATTTTTTTTTCTTGGGAAGTTATCACCGACTTCAGTGAAGTTTTTTTTTATCTGCCCCGAGAGGACAGCACATCCGCCCGGCATCATGACTCGGAGATCCTGTGCCATTTACGCCACCGGGATCGTGTGCGCTCACCTCCTGATAGTGGGGATCGCCCTGGTCGTGGCTCAAGTCTTCCAAACAATGATCCACAGCCGGTTAAAAAAGGTGAGCTTGAATCTACTCTTCTGTTAAAAAGCTGTTGTCTTTATTGAAATGTTTCCCTTCCTTTCACACTTCCTCCATCTGTCACACTTGAGGGGGATTTAAATGTTAAAGCATTTCATCTGCAGTGGTCCATCATTCAGCACCTCACTGCTGGTCAGTAGCCTACATGCAGATATAACCCAGTGAGTTAATTGTCTTAATTTAACTCTTTACCTAAGTGGCAAATTATATTTTGCTGCAGTGTGCAGCTCCAGCTCAGCGCTATCATGAATCCGCATGATCCGAGGTTGTGCAGCGTGTAAGTCCCATTACATGCAGCTTCGGGTTTTTTTATCCAAGACATGATGACAAATCAGCATGTATGTTTTAAACGTTACTCAAAGACCCTGAAATAGACGCTACGCTGCAGGCTGCAGGCTGCAGGTAGAAATCCCCTTAACTCCCAAAAGGGGAATTATGATTGTGTGACTCTCAGGGGTGAGTTCATCATGACCTTACCCCATTTTAATGGCATTTTCTATCTCCTGTCACATCCCTTTGACGTTTCTACCATATCACGAGTCATTACAGAATTCAATTTATTTTTCCTGAATGAAAGGGAGCCTGGAGAAATGAGGAAAAAGCACGATATGTTCTCTCTGCATGCTGATACTGAAGCGTTTAGATAAATCTGCCCAGCGCTTTGCGCATGACCCGGTGACACATTTCTGTTGATCCAGCCTTGATATACTGACTCCAAGACGGTTGACTATCAGAGGAGGGTTACCAGTAGTAGTAGTAGTAGTAGTGAGTAGTAGTAGTAGGAATCTCAGCCAGTGGGGACACGGTGGGTTGATAGGGGGGAGGTGTGCCCGTGTCTGGAGGAATGGGGGAAGGGAGCCTGGGTGAGTGGACAGGCAAGTCAGGGACTTCCAGTGGTGGATCTGTGGTAAGTTTTACATGATGTGGTGAGGGGAGCATGAATGGCAGGCATCCACCTTACTGATACTCAAGAGTGCAGCTTGTATAAACCAGACAAGCTGTCCTTATGTGTCCAAAGCACAGACAAATGTTGAATTAAAGCTATTTCAAGGGCAAATGTTTGAGAATATAACGTGTGAGTCCTTCAAATGCATCAGGAATCCCCTACATATTCTCATCAAATTGCAATACTGGTCTGTTCTGAGTCTTCACAGCTCACAAATCACTTAAAGCTTAATCTCTGACTGAGACACAGGTTTTATTTCAGTGAGCTCATTGACCTTTTGGAATCTGGCTAAACATAATTTCGTGATACAGGTTTTGATTTAAAATACATAGAAGTGTGGCTGGACTCATGCAGTGACGTGTCTACATTTCTGTGGACTGGTGCCCCAGTTAAGTTAGGGCATGCAGGGGTGATGGGGTGGTGGCAGCTGACACCCTATCCTACCCTGCAGACATGCTGCTGCTGCTGCTGCTCTATTCCCTTCAAAATACCTCACATTCCTCTTACTGACATGAATCACTCTGTTGGATGCGCTGCGCAAACTCTGTACTTTATAATCTCTCCGCTTCTTATTAAAGTGCCCCGCGTACTTAAAGAAAAAGCTCTGCCGAAAAGCCTGACACACTATTTGTCCAAGTGTGGGACTCACAAACAGCCTCCTCCCTGACACAGTTTCCCCCTCCTGCTGTTAAATTTAGGTCGGGGGCTCATTTGTGTCTCATTCTGAGACACGGCAGCGTCCCAGGGGACCCAAATTAAAAGAGTTGGTCAAAGTTCATCAACGGGGGACATAATTCTGATGTGGCCGGCGATTACATGAAATGACAGCATTACTAATCCTCTTTAGCCACAGTCTGGGCCGGACATACTGAACTGACTCCAGAAATCTACCTAATCTGATGTCTGAATGTGGCTCTCTGTAATAATGATGCAGCCTAGTTGTGTGGGACAATCTACCTCCAGGACACAGACTCTGTATGTCTGCTGAGCTGGGTGTGGAGGGAGGCAGCAATACAGCCATGCGAGGAATTTGACAGACTTCTTGGCCTCGGGGGCAAGATTTCTGCCTGCAAGCATGCACCCTCGTTGTGCCTTGTTGGTCTTCCAGCCGCAGCCTATCCCGAGTTGTTCTGCTAAGACAAGGAAACTAAAAAAGAAAACACCCACTCGTGCCACTCCTCCTCCCAGCTCTGTATGAGAGAGGAGACTTTTCAGGCTACTATGACTGATTGAGCTTTAAAGCATTAAAGAACACCGTAATGCTGGTACAACACAGCATGTTTCAGCTCACAATATGCCAATGACGCACCACTTTCTATGTTTTTATTATGCATTAACTTTTTTGTCACCTGCCATTCAAACCAGGATCTTGTCACGACACACCTTAGCTGTGCCTGAAGGTGTTTGACTAAGGACCAGTTCACTGTGTTTAGCTTGAGTCTCTCTATCTCATACAGCCTCTCAACCAGTGAATGAGTAACACTGTATTTTCATTACACCAACAAACCTCTCCACTCTGTCCCTCGCTTGTTTTTCATGTGTGTGATAGATCAAGGTTTGTTTCAGAGAGATAAATGATTTCCATATAACTCAGATGAAGGTCTTTTGAGAGACCTTTGTTCAAGGTGGGCAAACATAGGGATTCATGCAGGCTACAGTCACACTTTACACTGCGGGGGGGAAATGCCAGACGAGGCCAACGCCTGTTTCAAGAGTGACAGTTTGTATTCTGTTTTTCAAAAGGGAGCAAATTAGGTCATTTCTGCTGGTTTAGTATGATGTTTTATAACATTGTGTAGTGCGCTGCTGAGTGCTCATGACAGGCATACATTTCTGTTGCATCACCTGGTTTCACTACAGCTTTTAATTAAGAAGCAGAGTAAATGATCCTGAAGACTCAGAGGACTCCCACTTCTTAAATACCTCAAAGTCCATTTTTTTGGAAGTAGTTACGCAGCTGCGACGTCACCCCAACAGATAATTGACTGTGATAGTTTCCTGTGTTGAATCTAACATTGTGCAATGCAACATCTGCAATTCTTGATTTGTAGTAACAAAAAACAGACATTCAGAGAACAATACAGGCTCATAAATGTGCTGAGCACAACAAATCCCTTTAGAGCTGGAGTGATTAGTCAATTAATTGATCAATTTTCCTCATCAGTGTGAGGATTTGCTGCTTATCTGTTTTTATATCATTGTAAACTGAATGTCTTGTGGTTTTGTCCTATTAACTGAACAAAACAAGATGTGTGATGACGTCATTTTGGGCTCTGAGACATAGAGATGGGAATTTTTCACTACGTTTGAACATTTGACAGCAGAGGTACTCTCATTGCTTTGTCCCTGGGCCACTTCTGCAAAATGACATGAGGCCGTCAGAATCATTGATAATGGAAATAATCATAAGTTGCAGCCCTTAACCGGTCAAATATTTTTTGTTAAATGTCCAAAGGGTACCAGGGTAAAGGATATAGTTCACGATCACATATAGGTGAGTTACGTGTGACTGTAGCCTGCATTAATCCTTATCAGACTATCAGGGCAGATATCTTGGTTCAACCCTTCCAAAATCTAACATGGGAAGCAGCAAAGGAGAGATGATGCAACAAAACCATAGAAACCGTTCTATATAGACCAAAAAACATCTTTGAAGGTTGGAAGTTGAAACCCAAACAGGAAGTGCTGGCCACACCTTAAACTACAGCTTCTCAACAGCGACTGACTGCAGAAGACAATGTATAGCCTCTTTCAAGTGCATCTTGCTGTACTCAGGGGACGGAAGGTTTTCAGGAACTCTCCATGAAAAAGACACAGGAGGAAGTGGGCCACTTATCCTTTCCCAAGTTTAAAAATACACCTTGAAGATGGAAAAACTTGCTTATTTCCCTCGGTAACAAACACTTCTAGTTAACACACTGGAAGTCGCCTTGAGGTTGTGCTGTTTTCCTGTACAGCTGATAAATAGTCTGCGGTACACATGTTCAGACATGTGGCAACACGGCTATGTCACAAAAGGCTACCTGCTACTGGCCTCAACTTTCAGGCTTGTTTTTCTCCACATGATCACAGTCAAAACATGCGTGGGACCACTCAGAGTTAAACCTCCCTCTACATTTCTTGTGGTTTCTCTGCCTTGCGTAGTCAGGATACAAACACTCATCTGACAATCAGCATGTCGTTTGACGGCTAATGTTGCAGAAATGTCATGTTTTATTATTGCAACATGTTGCTGTGATGCGTGGGCTGAGTAGTAGCCCAGAGTCAGACTTGCCCAAGCTTGCTGAGGTCAGAGACTGGGTGCAGTTTTGCTAAAAATTCTGCCTGTCCTGACTTTTTTTTCGCAGCTATGAAGGACTTTTCTCTGCTTCCCTCTGGGTTTCAGGGTTATTTGGCTCGGCACCAGCTCCTTGCAGAAAAGTGCCATGTGTGCTCTCAGATGGCACTTGTTCAGAACAGTGAAGAGCCCTGAAAGTGGCCAAATGCGAATAAAACCACCAAAGTGTAAAATCTGAGTGGCAAAGCTCTCGAAACTCATTAAGGGTCTCTGCTGCTGTTTGTCTTAATCTGAATGTGTATTGTTTTTGCTCTTTGTTGATAGGAAATCACTTTGACAGAGAAGAGCCAAGTGTTTGAATCGTGGAAGAATCCACCTCCTCCTGTTTATATGGAGTATTACTTCTTCAATGTGACGAATGCAGAAGAATTCATAATGGGTGGGAAAGCAGCTGTTAAACAGATTGGACCCTATACTTACAGGTAGGTTTAATATCAAGACCCAAAGAGTTTAGAGCTTTGATTCTCTGTCCAAACCCAATTGGGCCTGACCTGGCCAAGACTGTAATTTCTTATCATTCCCCCAGGTTTGAGTGGGTTCTCACCAATTTCACAGTGTTAGAGTGCTCTATTTTTGTATGAAATAGTTAAGTTTCACCTTCTCATCTCCAGAGTACGTTCTGCCACGACAGTTCTGCTCCGAACTGAATGGTATATTCCTAGATTGCCCCTGTGTCACAAATGTCTGTTGTTGTTTTTTTTAACAGTGGAAATTTGGGTTTTTAATCAGGCTTGTGCCCAAAACTGGACAGAAACTTATGTAGGTTCATTTAGGGTTGGGCCTTCTGGTTTTCTGGGCCAGATCCATGTTTAAGGAATGACATCTTGCATCTGGTTCTTTTGGCATCATTTTATTAGTGCTGTGTGAAATCATAACAAAAGACATCTGGACCAACTGTCGTTTCCACAACAGGGAATACAGGCCGCGGGAGAATGTAACTTTCCTGGAGAACGGCACCAAGCTTTACGCCCTCAACCCTAAAACTTTTGTGTTTGTGCCTGAGAAGTCAGCCGGTGACCCCGAGGTCGACATCATCAGGACTGTCAACATCCCGTTTGTGGTAAGACATTGTGTCTGGACAGGATAATGTCTGCTATTATGACCCGCAGCATCCAGTAATCATGTCTCTTAGATTTATGATTGAGTCATGTAATTGGCATGTGTTTTTTTATGATTCCCCGAACATATTCCAACCCATTGTCCTCTTAGTTTTATTGTGACACTTTGACATATTGAACATACAAACTTCAGTCATATTGGACCAAGACAAACAAGACAAGTGAACTTAAATGCAGCATTTAGCATGAGATTTTCCCACCAAGAAGACATTAAGTTTTGCCAACAGAACCCAATCCAATCTTTCCATTCTCTGTTTTTTTTTTTTATCCTCAGGCGATCATGAACGAGCTGAACTCCTACTCCTTCTTTCTGCGAACATTTGTTTCCATGTACATCAACACCCTGGGCGTTGATATGTTCATGACCCGCACTGTCCACGAGGTCCTGTGGGGCTTCAAAGACCCTCTTCTCACGAAGGTCCACAGCATGAAGCCCGAAGTGGACGAATATTTTGGTCTGATGTGGAAGGTGAGTGTGGTGGCAAGAAAAAGATTTACTCCCCTTCCTGACGATATGTTTAGAGTCACGCTTGGCGTTACTGTAGTGCAAAAACCTTGACAAGGCTTGTTGCGTGTTAGTTGTCAGGGGTTACTAAAAAAAACAGACAGGCCTGTGGCAGGAGAAGTGAGATTGGCCCCATGCTGATGGAAGATGCTTGTACTTCCTGTTTATAGAGCAACGTCTGCAACTTGGTACAGGCCGTGCCAACAGCAGCCTTGTGATCCTGAGTGCTACATTTTTTTTTAAAATATAGAGCTATTATTTAATTGATCAGTAGAAAGTAAACTAATTGTTTCAGTAGTTTTCAAGCAAAGATTCACCGTTTACAACCTCCTAAATGTGAGAGTCGGATGCCGTTCTTTGTCATATACGATATTAAACTGAATACCTGTGTGATTTGGACTGTTGGTCGGACAAAATTAGCAATGTGAAGACATGTAATTGTAAAAAATAGAAGTAGAAAATTGGCATTTTATAGACAAAATGATCAATTGAGTATTCTAGACAATAATTGGCAGTTTAATCTGCAATGAAAATAATAAATAGTTGCAGGCCTACATGTAAAGCATGCTCTCTAGCACCAGTTTTTATGTTTTTGTGTTCTTCTGTCAATGACTAATGCCTTACTGTGTCAGAGTCTGGTGAGAGAAACACTAGGGGCCATACTAATGACAAACACAAAGCAGTTTTTCTTTCACAATACCCATCGCCCTTTGTCAACAGACATAAACAATGTCTCAGCTACATCCTGAGCAGTTCTCCGTCACAGCAGCTTTCTCTGAACACCATCTTGTTTTCCGCAGAAAAATGGCACTCATGAAGGAGAGTTTGTGTTCCACACTGGTGAGGAGAACTACTTGGATTACGGCAAGATCGACACGTGGAATGGCCTGAGGTAAAGACTCAAATCAGGCAACTTTTTGTTCCCCTTTTCCGGCTTTCCTTAGAGATGGGAAACGCTCCTTCTTGTCAGCACATGGCTTCTGCTTCCTCTCAGTCATGATATTCACATTCACCTACAATAGTTACACAACCTGCACTGTGAAGTCCAAAGGAGAAAGCCTTTGCTCCCCTGGCTTTATGTAGAACATGATTGCAAAATGAATGTTTGGATACCCGACGTGACTTTGTACTTTGTAACCAGCATGTAACGATAGAGTTTAGTAGTGGTGGAGTATTTAGAGCCTTCAGTTAAGTAAAAGAAGTGATACAACAGCGTAAAAAACACTCTATAACAAGTAAAAGTCTTGTATTTAAAAAACTTTATTACTGGCAGCAATATGTATACTTAAAGGGAAAATCAGAAATACTTTATTGATCCCCGAGGGGAAATTCGCCACCTTTTACGTGGATGTCCAGTAGTTGATGGTAGATGTAGTCGATTGAAGTAACAAATTCCTCAGTGCGTGTTATATTGACAGAGAAAGCTGAGTTTGCAGCTGCAAATCTGATTTTCTTCCTGCACCTGGTGCAGGAAGAACTACAGGCTGGATATCGCCTCTGTGTAGCCAGGAGTCGTGCTACGAATGCAGCTTAAAAACAGAGCTTCTTGTTCTCTGCTCTTGTATTGCAAACTAGCTACAGCAAAAATGGCACCCCAAAATACGAGTGCAGAGGATACATTTTACAGTGTGTTGGCTGACTCAGATATTCAACCATATTTATTCAAAGTCGAGTATACGCTTGTAAGAATGCAGCAAAGGGAGGTCAAGGCTTGCACACAACACATTCTGGTACATGTAGATACTGCTGGCACGGCTCTGCGAGCAGGGAAACTCTGCTTTCTCAGTAAAGGTAGCACACACTGAGGAATTTATTGATTCAATGTACTACATTTGCCATCAACACTGATTGGACATCTGCATAAAAGGGGGCGAATTTTCCATTTAAAGAATAAAAAGTAAAAGTACTCATTCTGCAGGAAAGTGGTCTCTGTGTGTGATTTTATATTCCAGAGGGTCAAAAGATGAATCTGTGATGTCCTAAGATGATAAATGTGGTTTGAAGGAAGAAACAAAGGTCTGCTGCACATACTGTCCTCATTTTTTGACTTTGGACTGAATCTATTCTTCTATTTTTCTGTTTTCTGTTTTATTAATAGCAAGATGTCGTGGTGGTCTTCCAATCAGAGCAACATGATCAATGGAACGGATGGCGCGGTCTTCCACCCTCTGATTAACAGGAATGAGCTTCTCTACATCTTTGCTGCTGATCTCTGCAGGTATGCACATGTTACTTGTGTGGTATCACATTTGTTTACAGCCAAAGTATCCCGGTAGGGTGAGGACCAGAACTCCCTGTGACGTTAAGTTAGGAAATTGCGGCTGAGTCATACACAATGTGCTGATAAGGACTCAAGTTGTGGATATTACAACTTGAGATAAGGCTGTCATTGAACTCAAACACATGCACGGGAACTCAAGAGCATGCCTTGGACATACTTGGATGGCTTTAAACAATGATTTTACAGGAAGTCGTTATGACTCTTATTTACTTTTATAACCGTAACTGGCAAACAGATTAAAGAATAGTGCTGTGATCACTTAGCCAGCAAACTGGATATCATTTTAGCAGACAAGAGCAGGGCGTTAAAATTAGGAGCGGTCAATGAAGTGTGTCAGCAGCTGTAATGCTACCGAGTTAAAATATCTTAACTTCCTGAATTTACATCCAGATGTTACGTAGCTCCCTCACACAAGGAGAAAATGCGCACAATCTTGACAGTTACTGGACATCACGAGAATAATTACATAAAATAAAAAAACAAAATTATTTTGCTATATTTTATGCCGTTCTTTGTAAACAATATTTTATCACCATCACAACATATTGTCATGCATGTTTCATTTTACCGTCCTGCAATTCTGTTGTTCCCGTGCCATCCAGGTGTTTTCTGTCTGCTGTCAACTGCTGCCTGATTCTATGAACGCAGTATCAGGGCCCTAACGCACCAAGCAAACGGTCGGCCGTTTGTCAGTGTTGGGCCATTGATGGCGGTCTATCACCATAGTTTTTGCTGTGTCCCATACCGTTGGCACTAGTCGGCCTTTGTCGGCCCTTGTCGCCCTTGTCGACTATTAAATGTTTAATCAGCATTGGAGCCCATCAGTGAGAGAAATCCGTCCGACAGTTCAGCCTAGTGCACGAAAAGACAACCAGAAGACGGCTATACTCAAGAGGGCAAGAGATCGAAACAAACTTGTCATAGTAGATAATATTATTTTTTAGTTGTTAAGCTCTTGAATGGAAACAAGCTCATACCGTTTATGTTAATGTGCTAACTGGCTAAATAACATCTCGAATTCATCCTGTCTGTCTTATGGTTTCCTTTTTTGAATGACAAATACAAACTACCACATCTTGCTGCTATGGGGAGTTATTTCCTCTCCACATGCGCAGAATGCTGGTGGCTGTAGTCTTTTTTGTGGTGTGTTCAAGTGCAACATTTTGGCCAAGACACAAGTGATGGAAGGCAACAAAAGCTTTGTCTCCACTAGTTCTTTGATATCGGTTTGATGTATCTGGGTCTTAAGAAAAAGATGACGGCTGTTTTCATCTTCATCATGGCTCTTCATTTACACTTCTTGACAAAAAAGTGTGGTCCTTACTTTATGATTCCCTAAAGTAGTCACTGTTTTCTTTCCGTAGGTCTATCCATCTAGCCTACGTGGAAGACGTGGAGGTGAAAGGCATCCAGGCGTACCGATTTGCACCCCCGAATGACGTCCTCATGAGCCCCAAAGACAACCCCACTAATGCGGGCTTCTGTGTGCCAGCTGGAGACTGTCTCGGCACCGGCGTGCTTAAAGTCAGCGTTTGTCGAGAAGGTAAGGCACTGCCCTGTTTTCCCTCCCCCGGTTGCCAGAGAGTCTGACCCAGTTACCCAGTTCCCCCCTCCTGTTTCTACCCCCAAAAAATGTCCTTTCAGTCATCAGCCTCGTCCCCCTGCCTGGTATCTGACATTCCCAACTGTTTGAGCACGCCAGATTTTTACTCAATACACGGTTCAATGATTAACTGTGCTGTCTGTGTGTGGAGGCTATTGAAGTATTTTATGGTGGTCATTGAGCGGAGTGTGATTGCTCTGATAAGGGCTGACACATGAGGACAGTGTAGTATCACTGCAGATATGCCACTGTAACTGTACTACACTGCTGTTGGATTGATTTACAGGCAGTTTTTTTAAGATTAGTATTTTTTTGTTCCAAGGTACAGTCACAGTGGGAGGAAACACCTAAGTATATGCATGATGTAGCTATAACCTGATTGGTTGTCTGTCTCCACTTCTCTGATTCATATGAGGCAAACGCGCCTGATTGGAGTGATTTTTGTGGTGCTTCTATGGGAGCCAATCACGATCAAGCCCTGTTGTCATGTCATGTGCAAAGTGGTTTCATTCTGAAACTGCATGTGGTTAAAAAATGAAGTCATCTCAGTGTCTTTTCCATATGATCTCTCACAGTGTGCATAAATGGAAAAATTTTTAGATTTCTGTGTAAAAACATCTGCTGCAGCAGTTTCGTGCCAAAAAAACAAAAACAAATGATGTTGCTTATAGCCCCTTTTTATCTAAGCATATTTAAATGTGGCTACTTTAATGCCACAAAATAACAAATAGATAAAAGTGTCAGCATTTCTTCACCAGGTTATTTATTCCTTTAAGTGTGGAGAAGGCTTTAAAACAGCATTTAGACCTTTTGTATGTGGAAATATAACTTTAAAGAAAGTACAATTGAGTTGTTAAGTGAATAAATAAAGGATGAAAAAGATAAATGATGAAAAGGAAAGATATAAAGTAAGATGTTTACTGCTGCAGGAACACTTGTTTTTACTGTGTAAGCTAATCGATTGTCAAACCCTAACTCAATCTCACTATCTGCTGCCCTTTATCAGTTATAGATATACAGATGGTATAAATAAATAAAAGTGTTAGTGAGGTGTTGTGCTGCCAGAACAGCTTCAGTGTGTCTTGGCATTGAATATACAAATCTGAACCACTGGAGGGATGAAGATCAATCCTCCAAAACACATTTACTCTTATTCAGTGTTTTCATGATGGTGGTGCAGAGCGCTGAAGCTGACTTTTTTGATCTGATTGTTGTCGTAAAACTTAAGTTGTGAACAAATTCCTGTCATTGTGGTAATAAAATGATTGCCATGGTCGCTTCTGTATACACTTGTGCCATCAGTGACGATGATGATCCAGATGATGTATCATAGTCTGAAAGGGTTGTCCCATTTCATAGTCAAATATTTCAACCACAACACTTGTAACTCTGTTCCTAGGGGCAAAGGGACACTCGAAAAAGAAGGGTAGGGGTAAAACTAAGAAATAGGATTGGGCCTTTGTATTGATTTGTAATGATCCTTCCCTCTAAGGGGAAAAGTGTACCTAAACCATGCCAGCAAAATGACCCCCACAACATAACAGAGCCACTAGAGCCCCTCACTGAAGGGGTCAGGCATTCAGGGTTGTCACTTCTTTGTACCTGTACATCCACACCCCTACAAAGTACCTTTAATCTTATCTCATGTGTCTTTAATCTTTTTTACAGCCCTTGTTGTTTAGAGTCATCTGAGGATACAAACACTCATGTTTGCCTCATTTTTTCCTTCTAGGTGCTCCCATCGTGGTGTCTTTCCCCCACTTTTACCAAGCAGACCCTAAGTACATCAACGCCGTTGATGGGCTCAGCCCCAACAAGGAAGAACATGAGACGTACCTCGACCTGCAACCGGTACAACTGATACTTAATATACCGACAGATTAGAGCCATGTGGAGAAATCTGGGTTGAACCTTGATCTGTTGGTTTATGACTGTCTGTTTTGATTAATAGTGATAGCTCTGTTTGTTTTTGTTTGCACTGAAGGTCCTTCATATGCTTTTTGGTCAACTTAAGTTACTTTTTAAAAACTTGATATTTTTTCTAACAGAAACAGAATTAAAGATTTAAAGAAAATATAAAAGAAAAAGTTGCTTAGCTGTAAAAGTAACATATTTTAATTTCTGTGTTTCAGACTACAGGAGTGCCCATTCGTGCCTGCAAGAGAGCTCAGCTCAATATCATCCTGAAAAGAGTCCAAGGCTTCCCGTAAGTCGAACTTTGTTGAACTCTGACACACTTCGCTGTTGCCACATTTGTGTCCTCATTTCGGCCACATGTTGAGCCAGATGTCCTCTCTGACCTCCATTTCTCTCTCTCTGCTCTCTCAGCAAAACCAGGTTCATCAACGAGACCATTTTCCCCATCATGTTTGTCAATGAGGTGAGGACATTTATCAGTACAATCTGAAACCAACCTGTTCACATGACTATAAGTGAACCACAAATTAATAATCATCTCTCTCGACTCCAGACGGCGACTATTGACGATGAGTCTGCCTCCCAGATGAGGACGCTGCTCCTCATTGTGACACTTGTGTCAAACTTCCCTTTGCTCATCGTGGGCATGGGCATCATCCTGCTGCTGGTCCTTGTCGTCTTGTTTTGCCGAAACCGCCAGAAGAAGGTAAGAACTTCCCCCTCTGTGTTGCTGTGGACTGAAATGTAGTATTAATCCACACAGTGTGGAACGTGTGTGCTACCTGCTGAAATTAGCTCACAGTGTAGATGAGACTGATAATAGATAGTGGTAATATGTCACAGTAAATGCTGCAGTTTTTTAGAGTGGGTTTTTGCATGGCTAACAGTTTCCACACTGAGCTGCTGCAGGCTTAACTCCAAGCTACGAGCATCTTTACTAACGCATTGCATGGTTTCTGCACCGCAAAGCCAGCATGAGCAGTTTTTCTACAATTCTGGATCCAGTTGTGCTTTTTTTTCTTTGCTGAATGTTTGCTAACAGTCATTGCATCTTTGTATTAAGGATCCTAGAGCCTGTTTAGACCTGGATTAACGTGTGTTTTTAGTGATCCAAACACAAGTGGACAGCCTAGACATATTGTTCTCACATGTGTCTATCACCAGGTGGCCACAGATCACATTACTGCCTGTGTCTTTTACACTGAAAGGTCAAAGGGCCCTGCAAACTGTTATTACATCCAGTCGCGCGCTGCTTGCTAGTCACCTTAGCGGATGTGTTGGCACCACTGGAGATATCGCTGTCAACAGGACTCAACATGTCTCCTAATATAGGGCAAATCGATGGATGGTCCCGCAACATTTTGTCCAGCTCATCGTAAAACCAGCAAGTCATAGAGCATTTCTGCGCTGTCACCAAAACAACCACCACATTCTGCACCAATGATGTCGTCCTTGTCAGGGTGCATCAGGACACATTAGCGTTTATTACAAAAGATACCTGCTCAGATGCGTCCTAGACCACCTCAGCAAATGGTTTGAGTGATTGGATGACAGTAGCCCTTTTTACACAGAGATCCCACAATAGGACGGCAACAAGAACCCACCGTTAACGCCAGATTTGCATTTTTTATACAGGACCAAATTACCTCCAGTGTGTGATTCTAGTGTGACATATAACAGATGCGTCGGCAACTCTTTAATGGCATAACGTAGCAATAATGATCATTTACTGTCCCTGTTATATGGTGGCTGATCTTGTCCTCTGCTTGGAGGGTAAGGAGCTCCTGGAGTTCATTGTCTCCCTAATTTGCGGATATTTTTTGTTGGTGCTTGTTTATCGAGTTAGCTGCTAACTTCTGCTAGCATACATAGCACATAACATGTCCTCAAAATGGTTTAAAGGCGAGACAGTTCTGCCAACCCATCCCATGATTGTACTTTTTTTTTATACAGAATGGCAAGGCGGATTAACAGTGCGACATTCCCACCTTGAACAGGCAGTGTGAATGGGGCTAATGCATCATGTTGGTCATGTCCACTTGTGCCCAAGACACATGTTAATACCAGGTGTAATCAGGCTCTCAGTTCCCGTTTGGTCAGTGCAGCTATGGGCTAGCTTAGCATTAATGAGTAGCAAAGTGCATTGAACCAGAATAGCCCTGAGAACAATGTACAGCACGTGTTCACCTCTCTTATCTTTAGTAGTGCAGGATGTAGATCTGAGCCCTGACAGTCATCGGCCTCAGATTACTTAAGTTCAGGTTATTGACTGTGCAGAGAGTCACTTGAAGCATGTTAATGGAATAGTTTGATATTTTTGGCAAATATTTGCTTTTTTGTGGAGAGTTAGATGAGCAGATTGAGATCCCTCTCATGCATTTATGCTGAAGTCAGAAGACAGTTAGCTTAGCTTAGCTGAAAGACTGGAAACAGCTGGCCTGGCTCTGTCCTGTAAATCTGTCTTAACACTGTTTTTGTGCATTTTTAACAAACCAGATTTAGCATGCTAATTCCATAGCCTTAGAGGTGCTGATATTTGGATTTTGTTGCCTTTGGAACAGAGCCAGAGCTAGCAGTTTGCCCCTGTTTCCAGTCCTTAAGCTAAAATAAGCTAAGCTAGCTGTCCTCTGGCTGTAGTTTCATATTTAGTATACAGACGTAGGAGTTGCATCAATCTTTTTATCTAACTCTCATTAAGAATGTGAATATTTTCCAAAAACTATTCCTTTAACATGCACACATGCATTAAAGCATAGACAGTTAGCTTAGCATTGAGAAAATGTTAAAACGTGCTTAATTGCAATGTGAAGAAGTTGTATTAACCATGTTCTAATTTTAATTTTCTGTAACCCCCCCTTTTTTCCTTTTCTGTTTTAGAATGAAGTAAAACGTATTGATTTTACTGAAGCTTTTCATTCTTTTACTGTAAGTCTTCATTTTTGCCTTGTTTGCAATCCTCCTTTTTTAATTTGTTATCCATCATCTCCGATTATTGTCATTTTTAATTAACTTTACGGGTCATTATGTTGCTTTTTAAAATTTTCGCCTCACAGTGTTAATTCTTTATTTTTCTTAAGTTAAAAAGTTTTCTGTGGTGGTTGTGAATATTCAGATTGATGTGGTTTACTGTGAGCATTTCACTCAAAGCATAAATTTACATTTTGATGTCAGTATTCATTACAAAATAATATTTGGTCGTGTTGTCACTTCGATGGTTTGTACTAACACTTTCCATCCTCCCGTCCAGACGGCGAAAGACGACACGGCCTACACTCAGGTCAGTGACAAACCTGACGAGCCGTCAGAAACGGCAGCCAACCAGCCGATGAGGAACGGCTCCTACATCGCCATGTCTCCAGTGGAGGCCCAGAAGTGTTGATCGAGGATCCCCTCCCCAAGTGTGGAGCTCAGGAAGGGGGCTGAGGGAGCAGCACAGGGGTGTTACATTACCACGGGCGGGGGTTTGCACACACAGCGGGCTCTTTTTCACTTATTTTGGGGGTGGTGGGGAGGATAGGGAAAGGGGTGGGACACAAGCCCCAGTAAATGTTTAGTCGACAAAGACATTGCTCCTCTCGCTGAGCCCACTTATGACTGTCTGTCCTCCTCTACTGTACCTGCTGAGCATGGCCCTCACTGCCTGCCGTACTGCAACACAACAAACTCCCACACTCTTATTCCTCGTCTCTGTCCTGGTCGGCCTTTGAAGATGATGAAGGGACTCTGGGCGGGCTCGGCCAGGACAAGCCTTTTTTTCCATAATTCTTCTGAGGGAACACGGTAGCATAGGTGTCGCTGTCGCACAAGGATGCATGATCTTCTGAGCAGACGCTGCCGGCTGATGTCGCTCAAAGAGAGTTTTAGTATTCACCTGAACAACAGTGGGTGTTGTTACCGTTGCATTCTTGTTCTTTTCCTCCCCATAAGAGGAAACTTCAAGCCAACAGATTTAAAAAAAGCCCCCCTGTCAACTGAACAGGACAAAACTTAGAGCTCCTGCGCTCGGAGGATAAAATGGTTTTGCTAACAAAAGTGAACTTAGCATATCGTTTTTGTAAAAAGAAAAACACTGAGCCAAACTTTTGCCTTTTTTTTCCTAAGATATATTAGTGCACCCACACGTACACTCACACAACGCACTTCGAGTATCAGTTAGTGAAAGTGTGTGTGCACCTTTACACTTCAGTGTCCTGTTTTGATGGACAATGGGCAACTATTTTTCTTGATGCAGGCACAGTGTAGTGACACCTGGATCTCCCCCTCCTCCTCCTCTACAGAACACTAGTTAAAAGACATCCAGCTACATTTCCAAGTCATCATTAGCGAAGGTGATGACCACTTAGCTGTGAAATTATTAGAATTGCCACCTGTAACTACACCTCTCTTAGACTTCATCACACATTCAAAACAAAAAGGAAAGAAAAAACACCCACAGAACTTACAAGGGAGACTTGAACCTGCTTTCTGCCTTATAACGGTTCAGCGTGTTCTTCGTGTTCATACATTGTTCAAATAAGCTGGAAATCTCTTCTGTCATTATTGTACATAATGTTAAAGGGGAAATGTTGAGATACCTCTGACCAAATCCAGCAAGCAGTCCTTCAAGGTGTGCTGAAAGACACTAACTTTGCTCTGGTGTTGACCGCTCCTGCACGTCTACACTGTTACTTATTAGAGAAAGCACAATTTGGATTGCTAAAACCAGTCCTCACACAAAGGCTACCAGGTTTTTTTGTCCTCTTATTATTATATATATTTACAGCTGATCTGTCAAAGACACTGTCAAAGTGCCGTGACTATTAAAAAAAAAAAAGAAGGGGAATCATTGGGGGTTTTGTTGAGGGAGCCCTGCGCACCACTCGCCGCTGTGCAGTCATTCAGTTTGCCAAGGAGCTGTAGGCATTCAGGCAAAACCGCAGCACACAGCACTTGAATCACTGTTTGTCTTACGTTTCATGTGTTTTCATTTTTATGTCCAACACACTTGTCTTGTCTCAGTGGTAGTCGCAAATGGGAAGTGAATTTAAGGCCATAATACTGTCAGCGTGGAAAAAAATCCCTGCACTTTGCCTGGAAATTGTGCCCCATGTATTTTCATTGTTGTTTTATTTGTCCTGTTCATTTCAATGCAGGTGGTCCATATGTTCAATACATTTCAATGGTTTGTCCTCACTAGTATTGGTTATGAAGGATGTTCTAAACACACATCCATGCCTCTGTTATTTCAGCACATGGAGTGTCTTCTTTTGATATACTTTTGTATTTGTTATTGCTGCTAAAAAACAAAATGCCATAACCTATGGACTTGTATTGTACATACAGTATGTGTACACAACGTGCTCGTATTCTTCTCCAGGTTGGTCTGCAGAGGCTTTTTCTTCAAGGCCTTCCTGTGTCGCCAACCTCTTTGACACCCGAGCACAAGATACAAAGCCCAAAGCTTGCTGCCATTTATTGGAATTAGCAGTTACAGTTCTCACTAGCAACACTTTGTAAAATCTATCACACTTAACACACTCATTCCTCTTATAAGCAGATGATCTTGACCATATCACGTGTATTGTTGGGGTTTTATTATAGTAACAGTTCGCTGGAGGTGAGCCACTTCATATGTCAGAAGTCTGGGATTAATAACACTGTGGTGGAGAGGTCGAAAGTATTAAATCAATTCACTAAAGGCCTTTTCTTTATCCCACCTACATGCAAGAGACCACCGCCTTGTGCAAACTCATTCGTTATCCACCTTTATGAAAAACTTGAACCTTAGAGACCTTAATCCCGAGAGTCGTGTGTGTGTGTGTTGCTTGTACAGCGTCTGTTCAAACACACCTGAGCCATCACTCCTCCACTGTCTGACTTCTACTACACTGACCTTTGAGTCCAATCCTTCAAGCCTATTGGCTCATCCCTGCTTGACCAAAGATAACCCACATAGATCTGCCCCGGCGCCATGTTTACTCTCCTCTGTGATAACGGTTGTGCCACAAAAACCCCTGCCTACTTTTTTTTTGTTTGTTTGTTTCTTTAAATCGTGCCACCACTTATGTGAAGTATTTGCAGCAGTGTTGCATGAACTCATATGTGTATGTGCCTTTTTACATCAAGGCAAGAAAACAGAAATTTCACGTGATGGTAGTTTGATGGGTATTGCTTTTTTTGTCACCTGATGCAAGAGCAAACAAAAGTAATCAATGCTCTCTGTGAGCAGATCTCAGTATTATGTAAGACAAAGCAATACAGAGTTGTGTAAAATAAATTTTGTTAGGGGCCACACAATATTTATGTATTTTCTTTCCCCTGAATTTGTGATTTATTTTTTTTGTTAGTTGTATAGAAGTATTTTTTTCCGTAGTGTGATTTAGTTGTTTTGTTTTTTTTAATATTCAACATTTCATTTTTGAACATTTCAATTTATTTTCACTTTTTAAGTACAAAAAAAGTGTAAAAAGATGGACCAGTATGTGACACTGGGAGCTGTCAGAGACCTGTAAAATGTCTGTGAGAGTGTTCATGAAAGTTTAAGATTCGGGTGTTTGAGAATTTGTGTGAGTACATTTGTGTTTGTGGAGCCGATCTCTGTCAAAACTGAAGTGATATTTTTTTTTGTTTGTTTGTTTTACTGGAAGGCTGATTATCTTGATGACTGAGTAAAGCGATGATGCTGTGTACCCTATCTTGATGAATGAAGCCCTCCTTCAGGGATGAGCACTAGTGCCATACCATCCTTTCTTATTACTTTCCCTTCATTTGCTCTTCGGTGTAAAAAAAGAAAAACGTTTCCCCCCCTGATTTCGATGTTCTGAAGTCACTAACAGACGATTCCTCTTGAGATATACCGATTTGTTTTGCTGCTGAAAATGACAATCCTTCTTGTCATGTGAGGTGCAAAATGAATTCAAAGTAATATCCATTTTTAGTTTTGATAATTTACACTGCACAGATGTTTCTACAGTGCTTTTGTAAACATTTATAGTGTATTTGCAAAAAAATAAAAGTTGCAGTCAAGTGCAAAGTTCACACAGTCGTCTGCTGTCTTTTGTACAACTGTCGGAGAGAGAATATGGATCAGTGTGTGGTTATAAAATATGGAGAAAATCAGATATAAGGAGAATTTTATCAAATACCTCTTGATATTGTGATGATATTGTTGCTGACACAGGATATTTAAACAATGTGAGTTTTAATAAATAATCATCAGTAATGAGGATATAATGACTGAGTATTAGAACAGTCTCATACGTGGTTATGTGGTTTGAATTTCCCACTTTTAAAGTTAAAGTAGATTACCTTTTTTTGGTATAATTAATATTTGAATATTATAAAATTTAAATATTTGAAGCTGTATTTTATTTTAGTTTAGTTTAGTTTAGTTTGGCTTCCCAGATATATAAAAATTAAATTGTCCAGTGTTCAAAAAATGAATTTTCAGAAACCTACACAGGTTTGAATTTAAATAAATGTAGTAACGAGTTATAATCTTAATGTTTATCCTATTTTTAATCCAACCTGGGAGCCAGTCGAGGTTGTGGAGGATTGGGGTGATGTGGTCACGTGAGCAGGTACTAGAGAGTTGTATACTGTGACGCCCCTCCCACCGTCTTGGAGGATGTTTCAACCAACCTCATCTGGCAGTTGGCTGACATGGGAGGGCCATTCACCTGGGCCTTCCAGGCTATGAAAGCTGCCTCATGTTTTCACTCACTCTCTTCCTTTCTGCAGCAGATGTCCACCCTGCCTCATTGGTTTTTGGTTTGCACCTTCACATATCCAGGCATGGATTTCATTACTGACTTTGATGACCTACACATTCTATTGTTTATTTAACTTAGTCTTAGTTTAATAGATGATGCTTGTCTGAACTAAATCTTTTGTATGGACTCGTTACTTGTCACATGAGCCAGTTTGTGACCATACATACTGGAGTTTTTTAAGGACTTTATTTGTGGTACCATAGATGATTTTGTTGCAGCTGGCCAGCCTGGATGTTACAAGTGCATGGTTGTTCCTGCAGCAGTAAGTGACAGCGGGGGTTGGAGGTAGGTAATTGTTATAGAAGTGGAAGAAGACTGTTTTGGTGTATCATTGGCATTAACAGTGAAACTGGAAGTTATGGTGGAGGAGGATGTGTCCAAGCAGCAGCATGTTAAGGATGAAGATAAGGGGATCAAGCACTGAACCGTGGGGGACACCATGGGTGACAGGAACTATGGTCGATCTGCAATCGTTGATAGAGATTAATTGATGTCTGTTGAGGAGGTATGACTGGAACTAGGGGAGGGCAGTGCTGGTTTTACCAAGGGTGGATCTGAGGCTTGTGATGCATGGTTAACTGTATTAAAAGCAGCACTGAGGACAAGAAAGATGACAGTGGTGATAAAACCAGAGTCTAAGAATGACTAGTGACTTTAATCAAAGCAGTCTCAGTGTTATGTTTTGGGTGGAAACCACACTGGAAAGGCTCGTAGACGTCAGTGGAGTCAGGGTGGGATTTCAGCTGAGTGGCAACACATCTCTCCTTTGACAGGAAAGGCGGGTGGAAAAGGGCTGGAGGCTATTGGGATGTCAGAGTCAAGTCCAAGGATTTTGAGTATCAAGGTGACTGAGGCGAGCTATGGGTGGGAGGAGTTTATGGTTTAAATGATGACTAGGCAGAGAGTGGTGAGACAAGCCTTGACAACGATGGACGGGAATGGGTCCAAGGTCCTTTTCAGAATGTTTGTTTCTTTTCTAAAGTCTGATTAAATGCAGTCTTGACATGTTTTTATAACGATGACTAAGCATTTTGTAATGGGCGTGTGTGCTGGGCTAAAGTACTTTGATAAAGTTTATTTATTTTTCCTTTGAATAATTGGACAAACAACGATAGCTTAAAGAACAAGGACTCTCACAGACGTACTTTTATGAATAAACATTCAATAAATTCAACCCTCAATCGAAAATCCTCCCTTTATGCAGCAATGATATATGTTTATGACTCTTGCCGCTCCTTTTAAACCCTCCTCCCACATGTGAAACCTTCAGCTGAACCACAACAAGCTCCAGCAGGTATTTAGGAAGAATAGAAGGTCACACGTTTCTGTCATTCATCTCAAATCCACATGGGTGTATAATGTGTACAAAGCTGCAGCTGTGCTCAAACTTGTGGCCTTGGGGGGAAGTTTTGTTCTCCTCATCTGAACTCATCGGAGAACTCACATCATCATGTGTTTCTGCCCTTGAGATTATCGTTTCAGGGTCTGCAGGCGTCAACCCGTACGCACTACTCTTTCCTTCAGTTCTAAGTGCACACTATTCACATTTTGGGACTTGATCAACCTTCAGTAGAGTCGTTGCTCTTGTTGCTGACACTGCATCTCTTTTCCGCTGATTGCGTAATGAATTCTGGTACAAGTGCCTCCTTGTACCCTCTGGAGTTCAGGTTCATTTTTGTCTTTTGTTTTGCACCTTTTGAACTGTCTTCATCCCACATGAATAGTTTTTTTTCTTTCTCAGAACAAAGTCAGATCAATTTAATAAAGTATAAAGCTGCCAGGAACCCAGAATACAAGAGAAATGACACAGAGGCCTAATAATCATCACTGAAATGAAAAGTTCATGGTTGTAAAAATATTGTTCCTCTTTTCATACGCACAAATACAGCAGAAATATGTGAGATGGCCATAATAAAAGTGTTTATATAAAAAGCGATTTTATTCCAACTCATTTTGTGCCTTTTTCATTAAAAGTGTTAGTATGACATTTTCAGAACACTAAAAATAGTATAATATTTAGATAGTTTTTGAGGCCTGAAGAGGTAAAACTATCCAGTATTTTACCATAAAACAAGTTTCTTTTCTTCTCCTTCATCTTGTTAGTCATCTGACGACCACTTAGATTTATCTTGTGCTATTTTCTACATAATCAGTTTACCTATGAAAGGTCAGACGTTCCACAGCACAAGAGATGTTTTCAGATGCCTTATTTTTTTCAACCAAAATTCCCAAACCCACAAATATTCAGTTAAAAATGACGCTTGACAAAAACAGTAGCACATTGTCTCATGAAACCAGACATTGTTCTGTGCTTTTATCACTGAAAAATGTCTAAAAACAATCAATCCATCATCAAAATAATTACTATTTTTCTGTTGACTGACAAAGTGGTTACAGCTCTTAATGTGACACATCATTTGTCAAAGCTTCACCCCTGAGGGCCTGTTGACTTCACCCAAATAGTTCATATGAGTACTTCCTGCTTTTACTCTTCTCCTGATTGTTTGAGTTGTAGGCTTAAAGGTTTACACTGTTGCTTAAACTTTAAGCAGTTTGTCAGTTATTTCCAAGAGTAGTACCTGAGTTAAATCATTACTTATAAACCGTAGACACTGTGGTCAGTGGGTAAATTTCTGAGGAATTAATTCCAAATAATTGCTTGTGTAACCTCTGAGAGTTCTTTAGTGAGCGCACAAAAACATGCAAAATAAAATATAAGATAAAATGAGATGATCTTATGATGAAAATGCTCACTTTTTGCACATGTAATTGTGTAGATTTTTTAAACTGTTCTTGTTCTGTGCCAATTTACAGGCCTTATTTTTTCATATAATGCACCTTTAAAAGATAACTTTGGAGATACTTACAGGAAAAAATGTTACATCAGGGTTAAAAGGGTTGCTCTATGCATCTAAAATGACACAGACCTACACAGAAACACTGAGCTCCACACATTCATCATATCTAACACTATCTTATAGACTAATTATACCCTTTAAGACACTTTATTGTTACTTAAAGGTGCAGCTAGGCCTTCAGTGGACGCTCTAACTATCACAGCCGGCGCTTTGAGACGCTCCAGTTGACTGAGAATCTTTTATGTCTCCATTAAGGCAAAGCTCCAGCAGCTTTACAACAGTAAGACCACCTGCGGATAGTGAACAATAGATGTGCCCCCTCCTCCGATACAGTGGAAAAAAAAGGTCTAACTGCCTCCTTCTTTTGTCCCACTTATCACCAGTGTGTGAGTCTCTCTGTAGGGGGTGATGGTGGTGGTGGTGGCAGGGTGTGAAAAGCAGCCGAGGACAGGCACTGTCTATGCTGCTTTATAAGTTTACTCCAATACATTTATCTAATAACTGTAGTGACTTTGCAGATTATGATTTAACAAACAAAACAGGTGATCATCCCTGTAACACCAAACATCCACTGTACTTTATTGTACCTGTAAATTATATATTTTTTTATAGTTTACAGCAGCATGAAAAAGTTTGGGCTTTTTGGATTTGTATCCAAAAAGCATCAGGTTTGTTTAAATGATCCTTTGCCACCTTCTGAAGCTGAATTTTGCGGTGAGGACGCAGGAAAGATTTCTCCTGATGACTCTGCCATGACGGTCATATATATCGCTGCACAGTAGAACAGTGCACCACCACTCCAGAGTCTGATAAATCTTTCTGCAGGTCTTTTGCAGACAAACAGGAGTTCTGATTTGCCTTTTAACAATCCTACGAGCAGCTATCTCCAAAAGCTGTGACCTCCATAGTTCCTGTTAGCTGCCATTTCTCAATTATATTACGAACTGAGGAAACAGCTACCTGAAAACACTTGGCTATCTTCTGAAAGTCTTCTCCTGCTCTGTGGGCATCAATTATTTTAGTTTTCAGATTGCTAGGCAGCTGTTTAGAGGAGCCCATGGCTGCTGATTGTTGGGAGATGGTTTCAGGAGTCAGAGTGTTTGTAAAGCTTTGAAATTTGCATCATCCGGCCTTTCCTGACGATGACTGCGAACAAGCCAGAGCCCTAACAAGCTAATTAAGGTCTGAGACCCTGGTGAGAGCTGTCTGAGAGCTCAGATGTCTTGGGGTGCCCAAGCTTATGCATGGTGCACCTTTCCTTTTTTTCACTCTAAAATCGTACAAAACAAAAATAATACACTAATCTCACTTAACAAGTTGAAAAGTATATTTCATCAAAACAGTCTTGGTTATAAAGTGGCAGCATGGTGGTGCAGTGGTTAGCATTTGTCACAGCAAGGGTTTCTGGTTCAAACCCAGGGTGGGGGAGCCCTTCTGTGCAGAGTTTGCATGCTCTCCTGTGTCAGCGTGGGTTTTTTCCGGGTACTCCAGCTTCCTCCCACAGTCCAAAGACAAGCAGGTAAATAGGCCCTTTTCACGGCAGACATTTTGTCAGATTAGGAGCAGCACAGGTGAACAGGTCAACACTAATGACAGCTGCGTTCCAATAAGGGGAGACCCTGGTATTGTCCATGTTGGCTAACTGTTAATAGCTTACTGTGACACTGAATGGAACTCAGCCATCCTTAATGATTTCAATTTCACCTTTGCCTTTTCTACTAAGACGAATCAAAATGTCTGCTGTGAAAAAGGTCCACTGGTGACTCTAAATTGCCCGTAGGTGTGAATGTGAGCATGAATGATTGTGTCTCTATGTGTCAGCCCTGTGATAGTCTGGTGACCTGTCCAGGGTGTACCCCGCCTCTCACCCAGTGTCAACCCGTACCTTGGGTTAGAACAGGAACCCCCTGTGAAACAACAATGCTAACCACTTGACCATTGTGCCGCCACTCTCATGTTTGTTTGTTAAAAGGAAGCTACAGCCTGGAGACAGTTAGCTTAGCTTAGCATAAAGACTGGAAACAGAGGGAAACAGCTAGCATGGCTGAGCCCAAGGTATCAAAAGCCAGCCTACCAGCACCTCTAAGTTCACTAACACTTTATGTCTCTTTAATTCAATCTGTAGAAATCCACAGTATAGAAATGAAAATCATATTTTACAGGCATTACAGTGATTTATGTGTCAGACATCTTGAGTCAAAGTTAAGATGCAACCAACAGTAAAAGCAGCTACAACTAGCTCTAACTGCAACTTGTTACTTTTACACTTTTTGTGTGAAACCAACAAGATCTAAGTGTTGAAAGAGCTTTACAGATGATGATAGGTGGATTTAAAGTTGGACAGAGCCAGGACTTGCTCCAAAACATGTTGACTCTGAGGGCAAACTCTCCTCTCCAGGTAAATAATGACTGCGTATGTGTAAATGCTTTTTAATCCAACCTCATTTTAAACTGAAAGCAGCTCCGAGCATGTTTTAATATCCACCCACTTCAAAGATAATCATGTGAAAGTAAAACTAATGTCCCGGCCACAGAGGCTTACAGGGAGATAATGCAGTTAAAACCCTGAGAGTTTCCACGAGCTGTTGCTGCAGCTCAGATTCATGATGTCGTGCCTTCAGGAATCCCAGTTAGCAGTTTGTGTGTTTGCTCTTTTGTATTAATCTTTGATAAATGATACTCTTACGAGCCAATTTTTGTGGATACTTAATATATCTTAAATGACTCTCAGTCTTTCATTATGTCTCAGTCATCAGTTCAGATGAGGTGGTCCTCTGGTTTATAACAAACTGTACTGAATGGTCTTTTGCGCCCCCTGCTGGTGATTCTGAAAACTAATCTGACTGTTCAGGAGGGATAATGACACAACATAATACTGTTAATAATCTGTATGAGCGATATGAGATGGAATTGAATGATTGAGATGTTTAATGTAAAGATAAATAAATAAATAAATAAAACTTTCATTATTGACTAAAATTTGCAGGATTGGTTGGTTGGAAAATTTCAGGTGATCTAAATTAAATAAATATGTGTAAGAATTTAAGTGTGTGGCCTTAATTCTTAATGGAAATCAATTGAAATGTTGTTCAATTAGAACTTAAGAAAATATATTATGTAAAAAATGGAAAATTAGCTTCGCTTTTATCTTTTAATTTGTAACATTTTGTTTTATTTTACTGCTAAAAAAATTCCTTGATTGTCAAAAAATTAATCTCCAACTGTTGTGATGACTGAATCATTTATAAAGAACAATTTCCAATCATTTATTTGTTCCAGCCTCTAAAGAGAGGATTTCATCCTTTGTCATAAATTAGAATGTTAAGATAATGATAAAGCAGATTGAATACTGGTAAAAACAAGCTCTTAGCAGTAAATTATAATAAATATTCTTCATTATTTCATGAGATTTTAAAAACAGTGATTAACCAGTTAATTGGGAGAAGTATTAGCTGATTAATTGTTAATGAAAATAACTGTTAGTTGCCACCCTATAGCATATTATCATGTGAAAATGTGTTGTTGTTTGATGGGTAAAGTTAAATAATTTAGGGGATATATATAAATATAAATGAGAATTTAAAGAAGAAATTCATAGGAAATATTGAATTAAAAATAGGCGTTAAAGATAAATGCTCCATGTTCCCAGTATTGCAAATGTTCTAAAGGCCTCCAGGGAGATTATTTCTCAGAGTTATATTTTCCCCAGTTTACCACTTTTGAGTCATTTATGGTTCTTAAAATTATAATTCATAAACATCACTTACCTCAAACACAGACACACACAATGCATGCTTCAAATTTGAATGTGAGATGTATTTACAGTGAACGTTTTACATGGTCAACATGCTAGAAAAAAACCACACATACATTAAAATTTACATTTTACATACAGAGCAACTTTACACATACGCACACTGTTTCCTCATCTCTTTTTTGGTTGAGTTATAATAATGACTTTAAACAACGTGGGAACTTTATCTAACAATGGAAACTGAGAAGTTTTAACAGAAAAACCCTAAAACCCCATGTTGTCTCTGTATCTTAAAGGATAGTTAGACAAAAAGATTGATACCAGGTTGAACAGACATGAGAGTAGTATCAATCCTCTCATCTAACTTCCCAAAATATCAAACTATCCCTTTAAAACACAGCTTCTGGGCTTCAAAGCAACACTTTGGAGGTAACCATCCTAAAAGTCAAATGAAAGAAAACACGAGTTCTCCGTTCTGTACAAGGTGAGGGTTCCAATCCCATCTGAGACGGGGAGGGACCCCGGTGCATCGTTGGCGGTTGGCACTGATACAAAACATCATCAGTGTGTCTCTAGAAGTAAAAGCGCTTCTACTGCTAAGGCACCAGCAACATGATGGTTGCAATTACTTAATGCAGCTAATGGAGAGCTGCACAATTATAATATATATATATAAAATAAAGTTTATTATCATATACTGTTTTTTGGTTTGTTTTTTTAAGTGTCTGGTTTCCATAAAGTCTTTAGGAGGCGTGTAGTTATTCGCACCTCACATGTTGATACAAGGCTACTGGAAATGAACAGATTAACACCTGCACACTGAATAATTTTAGGGAATCAACAGAAAAATAATCATTTTCAGATGTCATTTTTTCAAGTGAAAATGCTTCACTGGGATCAAAATGTGAGGATTTGCTCCATTTTTTTATCACTGTAAACTGAATATTGCTGGTTTTGGGCTGTTGGTTGAACAAAACAAGCCATTTGAGAAGGCATCTAGGAAATTTTTCACATTTTATGGAGCAGAGCGGCAACAATTAGTCGATTTATCGATTAAGAAAATTAAGGCCCAACTATTTTGATTAATAATGAATTGCTTGAGTCATTTTTTTTTAAGTAAAAGACAAAGATTCCCTGATTTATGGTTGTCAAATGAGAACATTTGCTCTTATTTCTTGTTCAAACATCATAGTAAATGTAATATTTCGGACGTTTAGGTATATATATATATATATATATATATATATATACATAATATATACAGGTATATTGATTTGCTTGTTTCTTTCATTTTCACTGTATGAATCTAAACGGAAAGGTACAAAACAATATATGTAAAGAGGGTTTAGGCTAAAGTTTCAGTTTACCCCCTATTCGGTAAGCAAAAGTTGTCACTGCATTGCAAATAATTATTCAATTATTTATTTATTTTCTTGTGCATATCATAGACTGTATGGTGCATATTTGAGTTTTATAAGATAGAAAATGACCAAAATAAACTAAACTAAGGTTTTGGTTTTCTGGTCAGACAAAACAAGGCATTTAGTGACATCACCTTTGCATCAAGTAAATGGTAATAAACATTTTTCTGATGTTATATGGACCAAATAGTAAACACAAGTGATCAATTGGCAGATGAATCAATCATAAAAATAATTAGTTGCAGCCCTATTATGACTACAAATACATTTTAAATGCTGTTTATGTGCAATATTGTCATGTTTGTTTTTGTGTAATTTACAACTGCATTCGATGTTTTTTTAGATATTACTTGATTAATGTTATGTATAATTGTCTCTGTACTGAGCCTATTTGTATATATAGGAAGGTTCTGCGGTAATGAAAATCGATTAATGCTGTCCATTTAAAAACATCTGTGTCAGTGTGCAGGTGTTACTCTTTTTATCTTTTACCTTTCACGAGTCAAAACATGTTGAAAACAACAAAAGAAATGGATTTTAATGCAACATATATTATTATTATTCTTGTAATAATCGTGCAGTGTAAATATGACGCCTTTTTGTTTCTATGTTTGTGGATTTTGCTTTGCAACAGTTTTAAATGCTTCTCACTTAATAAATGAGACGTGATGCAGTCGTGTTTCAGTCTCTTCCTCAGTGGATAAAACTGCATCAAAATGCGAAATGAACATTCGCTGTCAAATACCCTGAACTCTATCCTCCCTCTAATCCCATGTGATCTACTGTTGCTCGGCAGCATCCTACGTCTCAATGTGCGTCATTAAAGCAGCTTGCGTTGGCTTCATCTCACCTTCCTCCCTCCCCCTACCCTCTGAGTCTGAGCTGAGGTCGCTCTCTGTTCCCAGTCTCTCTGCTCAAATGTTGGGATCTCCCTCCAGCTTGGTGAGGTCAGTGCCCGTCCCCATGAACATGCTGCGCCCTCGCTCCAGCCGGCTCTTCTTGTCTGTGAGGCGGAAGGCCTCCATGAACTCTTCGATGTCAATGCTGCCGTCATTGTTGCGGTCAATAGTGACGGCCAGGTCGGAGATGGCGTCGTCCGTGATCTCCATCTTTAGGTAGACGCTCAGCAGCTTCCAGGTCTGCCGGAAGTCCTCGATGGTGATGAAGCCTGTGAGGAGGAGGAGGTTCAAGGTTAAAGATGATGGGTGGAAAAGAGGAGATTAGAGATGCAGTAATAGAAACAGATGCTGATAGAGTAAAGTGTGTGTGTGTGTGTGTGTGTGTGTGTGTGTGTGTGTGTGTGTGTGTGTGTGTGTGTTCTGGAGTGGGGGATGGGGAGGCCAGTAGATCAGTGGGTTAATCCTCATCTTAACTGGGAGGATTCAGGAGGCCGTAACCTGATGTAGCCTCTTTTGCACGCTACAGGTGGATTAACGGAAGCTGAACTCAGTAAACGTCTCTATCTGGTCACAACAAACACTTTACAGAGCCCTGACACACTTTACACCTCCACTGAAGCAGACTGTCTCATTGGATTGTCTCTGTGAGCCGGCACAGTTTTTCATCCCAGAAACAAAACTGTGGAAACATAGACTGACATTTTAAGGTGGAGGAAGCAGTATAAGCAGTAGAGGTTGCAGTATACGTTTCGAAGTGGTAGTAAATGTACAGTTTGTCTCTGAATAAATGCAGCTGCTTAAGACCCAAGTAAAGTTTCCCTCTCTTGTTGCCCATCTGCAGGGTGAAGTGAAGGAGGTTAGCCCTGAAGTGAGCATCATCTTCAGGTCTGGAGGAGTTGACGACACAAATCCATCAGCACAGTTTAAATTACAGTTTGATAACTTTGACTATTACTTTAGTTGTTTTTTTGTCTCTCTTGGATGACACAGACTTTTAGTGATAAGTGGATCTTCAGATGTTTAAATTTCGACTGGATTATGTGAACTACATATATTCTAATCCTCACTTGGAGAAAAAAAAAGCATTGCGAAGCGTCATTCCTGTGGGCTGCGGCTGGCTATGCTTGCCTAAGACTAAATGCACAAACCTGCTATTTTTAAATATCCCATCGAGAGAGACTCTCACTGTAGCCTGTTCTATTTTGTTCTGAAAATGTTGGCGTCCATCCACATTCTGTGGACAACAAACAAGGAGCAGAGATGCCATCTACAAGAGAATACAGTGAATGCTGGACGGAGCAGTGAGTGACAACAACCCCGGCCACATTTAAGAGTACTATTTGAGGTGGAAACACTAGGGTCTAGGTACCATGTCTGAAGGGTTAGTTTTGGTTCCAAAGGTATACTGAAAGTGTCTGGTGGAAACTGGGATTAAGTGGAATGCATGTGCAGATTTCAAACACAAGCACTTGCTCAGTTGTGTTACACATATGTTGATGTGTTTTAAATATCACGGTTTTACTAAAAATTCATGTTTTTGGGAGGTACTGGGCATCTGACTGGATAAACGAGACGAGGATTATACTGCACGAGTTGTGTGAGAGCTTGTAAATTAATGTTTTGAATTGTTGTGCTGTTTTAAACATGCCCCCTTTAATTCATCAAGAATGTTCTCTTCACAAATTCAAGGCAATACAAGGTTATTAATTGACACACAAATGATGATGTTGTGGGTAAAGTATTCCTTGAACTGCCTTGAAAAACATCTTCATTACATTACGGCGGCCTACACAAGTTTCAAGGTATTTGATTTAGTTTGTTTCAGCAAACTAAAGCAAAAACTTCTTGTGTTTATTTGAATAGAAGACAATTAATTAATTTAACTTTTTTTCAGTTTCTGGTATCTATAAAGTCTTTAGGATTCAACTGGCACTCCTTTGCCAACAATCACATTTTTCCATGAGCAGCCACTGAAAATAACAACATGGATCCAGGTCTAATTGAAAAGCAAAAAAAACAAAACAACACCTCTAAGTGGCATAAAATGAACAGAAATAAAGACAATGAAATTGCCAATCACAAATATTTGTATGACAATAAATCGTAAACTAAAATTTCATGATCGTGACGGCCCTACATGTAACTTTTTTTCAGTGTTGAATAAATTGTTTTACCCGAGTTGTCTGTGTCTACGATCCTGAAGATGGTCTCCAAGGTGGAGCGATGGCGATACAAAGTCTCCAGCAGACTCTGGTCAATGTGCTGCAAGATAAACAGTATTTAGGTGTGTCTGAGTTAGTGTGTTAGGGTGAGTCTGACTCAGCAAAAGATATGTACCAGCATATACAACATCCTTAAATCACACATTAGTATTTCTGTGATCACAATGGATCCCCAGCTGGGTTACTTACATCCGTGTTGGGTCCTTTGATGGCGAGCTCGTTGAACCACTCGTAGTAATTTATCATGCCGTCACTGCTCTTACTGGTGATCAGCTGATAGCGCAGCATCCTCCAGGGCAGACTGAGGTGCATCACGCTCTCCACTGCAGAGGCCCAGTCGTTCAGAGACACAAGACCTGACAGAGGTGGACATGTTACACATTAACATGTTTGGACATGTTTGAGGTAATTTTGACACAGTGTGCTCTTTACAATGTTTATAAAAAATCATTGACAAGTTTATTCTTCAACTGTGAACAAATGAAAGGGATGCTTATCAAAATTGTCTGATGTATTGTATCGTCTTTAAAAAAATTGAAATGTTAAGTATAAACCTCTAAATTCTAAAACTGCTCAGACTCTGATCCAAAGCGAGTCTTTAGCCTTGTTTCCACCAAGCAGTCTGGTTCAGTTCAGTTATTTCAAATGGTTATTTTTGTCAAAAATTGTGGATGGTACCAATTGAATCGCTCCATTCCCTCCCGTTTTTTTGTCCCCCCTCCGCTGAGGTACCTAGCACACTGATCAGATACTAAAAGGTGGAGCTAGAAACACTGCAGTCCACTGACTGGTGCGCTAAAAGCACTCAATTCACAGACATACTTTTTTTAAAATATCCTATCGATTGCAACAGAGACTCTAAACACTCTTCATCTCCAATGAAGAGGAAATACAAGGAGAGCTGGATGAAGCAGTGACACGACCATGACTATCCCGTGAAAATGGCCGCCTACATTTAATAGTACTGTCTGCACTGTAAACACTTAAACAGATCTGCAGTTAAGGGATATGTCTGTACAGGTTACATACCAGTTCTAACAGCACTATATTGAGAGTGTTTGGTGGAAATGCTGCTTTTTTTCAATATATCAACCTTTACTCTGTGAAACGATGAACAAGCTTAATTTCTACCTTTGCAATTTGTAAAGAAAAAAAACAAAAAAAACAAAACAAAACAAAACAAAACGCTGTGTTCACTTTTGCAAAACTTTCAAAACTGTGAATATAGGCAGGTGTGAAGAGTTTTACGGCTTGTGTATGTGTTCTGTGTTGCTGTTCCTTTTCCCTCCCTTGTAGATCTGCCCAGGTGTGCTGCATTAGTTAATGAGGTGCAGCGCACCTGGCATGGAGGAGGTGCTTAAGAGCTCCTGTGCCAGCAGCAGAGGAGAGAGGTCTCTGGTGTGTGGACTGCTGGTCCTGCTGCCTCTCACCGTGGGATTTTCGTTGTCTTGTCTGCTTGTTTTCATTCTAATAAATCCCATGGATTTGATTGTTTTAACGGTGTTCATGTGATTATTATTGGGTCAGTGATGGAGTTTTGTTAGCCCCATAGGGCCGCCTAAGGGTGGGGCATAACAAGAGTTAACTACGAAGTGCAAAAGTGCCAACCACAACAAACTTTTTCATTGAATTTTTGGTCAAACACATCTCATTGTAACTTCAAGACCAACCTCTCTCTCTTGAAAAATGATCCCCAGTCCACTAAGATTTTAACTACTATTTCTAACACCAAGAATAACACACACAGCACATTACAGAAACATCTTCACTGAGTTGATTAGTAGAGTGACCCCCTATTTACTTATTATGTACTTGAGAACAGTTTCTGTGAAACTGTCAGATGTTCCTTGAAGGACTTTTGGCTGGCCCACAGGGTTTGTTTTCCAATGAATGGGGATTAAAAGGTGCGAGCTCATGCATCAGCACTCCGTGAGAAAGTACACAACAGATCTGCAGTAGCATTAAGGAACACCTGATCCTTTGAGGGCTGAACTGACTCACGTCACACTACACACCTGTGTTCTCGCTGTCAAACTTTTTGAAGGCACAGATGAGGTCAGATTTGTGCGCAAACAGCTGCTCCCGCAGGACTCTGAGGGCTGAGCGCTCGGTTTGCCCGACACTGCAGACAAGAAAACAACAAATGCAACAGATAATAAACTTCGATATTAAACAGATCATTATGTCTTGGATAGGGCTGCATGGTTATAGCTAAAATGATAAACACTATTATTTTCACATTTAAATAAACACAGCACTGCTTTTGTTTCCACATTGTGCTACATTCCTGCTAATGTACTAACATACTAATCTTTGCATCAAAATAAGACTGGTCCTTTTTTACAGCACATCTCTTAGAGGCAATATAATAATAAACTGTTTAATGGACACACATCCTCGGCCAAATGGACTGTGATTTCATTGGTTATTTCAGTCCACAATGGGAATCACGAGAGGTAACGTTAGCGATGACATTCTTCTTGGCCTTCATGAATTCATCATTCAGCAGTTTGTGGTGTTTTTTCAGATGGTTGAACAAGTTAGTTGCACTTGCTGCGGCATGACAGCTACCATGGTTGTTAGTTTAGGAAGCGCTTATATGTGGCCAAGTTTTCTATGAGCAGAACACACATTTTAAATGCCAATATCACAGTCGATCATGTTCATTTAATTGTGGGTGGCCAAAGTCGTGAGCAAGATAAACATTTGATTAATTGTGCAGCCCTAATCAAGGAATTTGAACTCTCATTTAAAATTTCTTGTCTAATCCAGCAACAGTTGCAAAAGATAATTCTGCTGTCTTAAAATATCCATGTGCTATTACTAGAGTAGATATGTACATATATTTGTGTGATGATATTTGTAAACGGTAAGTAAAATGACAAGAGGCTAATTTGACAACGATATTGATTACAGATAAATCTTTTTAAGAAATTGTTGTGACATTTTGTGGAAATAATCACTTTCTTGCCAAAAGTTACATGAGAAGATCAACACCGCTCTCATGTCTGTACGTTAACCCTTTGAAACCTGAGCAAACTCCATTGATTTCTTTTAAATACATGGAAAGAAGGCAATGAGTAACGAAAGAAGAAATGACCCAAAAAATTAGCAAGAAATTAGTAAAAAGAGAAAATTAAAAAAAAAAAGAAAATTCGCACCAATTTGCTCAGAGTTGATAGGTTTAAATACTGCAAAAGGTGTCTAAAAGCAGCACAAGAAAAGTGAAGTCACTCCAGGTTTCAAAGACATTAAAGCCAGCAGACAATTATCTTAGCCTAGCACAAATACTGGCTCTGTCTGCAGGTAAACAAAACAGCTAAACAAACAATATCTAAAGTGTTAATTAATGAGATTAAAAGCTGCTGGGAGGTGGATTTTGTTGCCTTTTGGCAAAGCCAGGCTAGCTGTTTACTCATGATTTCAATCATTACGCTAAGATTAGATAAGATAGCTGTAGCAGGTTACTACACAGACACACAAGATATTAATCTTCTCATGTCACTCTGTAAAAAAGCAAATATGTATATTAACCAAAATCTCTTGTCTTGCTTTATGTTGTTTTTGTTTCCAGTGCAAATATTTGCCAACTTTCTCTATTTTGTGTAACTGTACAAATTTTATGTTTTGAACTGTTTGTTGGACAAAACAAACTTTTGGAGATGTTGCTTTCGGCTCTGGGAGAGTGTGGCAGGCATTTTTCACAATTTTCTGACATTTTGTAGACAATTAACTGATAAAATGCAAAAAAAAAAAAACAACAGAAAAACTTGCACATTTTTGAGATGAATATTGGTAGTGGTGGTAGTTTTGCACCTTTGTCTTATGGTGAGCTCTCTGATCATGCTGCTGGCCTGGTACTGAAGTAAATGAGGCACAAGGTCTGGACCCAACTTCACATACGCCCCCCTGTTGCTTCCCACGTCGTAGTAATTGGAGGCGGAGAACAGAGTGAGGACCTGAGTAAAATGACAGAAAATGTTTTAGTGAATTCAGGAAAACATTGGAGCGTCTGTGTGCCGTCAGTATCTGAGCTCACATTACGGTTGTGGCAGAACTCGTAACCGTCCTGTTTGCACTCGTGGGAGCGGATGATGAGCTGCAGGCCGTGTTTGTTCAGGAAGTCCTCAGTGACGTCGGGGCCCCAGTAGCAGCCTCCGCCCCGCACCTCGTTGGGCATGCAGCCGTCCTGGTTCATCGGGTCGCTCCACAGCAGGTCCAGGATCTATGGACGTAGAGTAGAGACAGGAGGGAGAAATTAAAAAATAATGTCTTTTAATTATAAATTTCTAAGTTATTTCAAGCGTTTTTCAGGATCTGCTATTACTCATGTTTACACTGGTACACGAACACCTGAACGCATCACTTCACACAAGTCACCCTGAGTGACTGACAATGATCGAGCATGTTTGCACCTGAACCAGCACCAAGTACCAGAGTCAGCTGAGACCACTGACTTCAGCAGCCTGTGCTTACAGGTGGTGACGGAGGTGAACTTACGGCAGAGGGATTGATGACGCAATGGATTAAAGCATGTTAAAGCTCCATGTAGGCAACAATCCGCAGCAGGTGAGTGTTGATCACTGATGAGTGTTTATCAGGCTGTGACTCAAGACTTATTTAGTCCCCTGGAACAGAGCCGAGGCGCAAAGGCCACGACTTCTGAATCAAAATAACTTTTTTTCCACTTGACAAAGTCACTAATTAAATATCTCACATGGGACACTTTAAGACCTGAGAACAACAAACAAACAACAACAATAAACCTTCATTCCTAAATGAGATGTACATCATTTGAAAACATTGACAACTCTTGTTATGAGGCATTATATAGTGATGTTCCCATAGAAACCTCCACAGGTAACCTTAAGACTTTATAATAATTAGAGTTGAAATCATTTGTTGATTAAAGGAATACCTCACCCACAAAATGACCACAACCAGTTGTATATCAATTACTCACCCTGTTTTACATTGAAATTGTACAGAAAACATCTTGCATGCCTCCAAAAAGAATCTAACAAATGACGAATCCAGAAACTGAGACATTTAAACATCAAAACTATATCAAAACATCTGTTTACAGACTCTCACACTACTCGTGCAGTATAATCCAAGTCCCATTTATCCAGTTGTTTGCTCAGTTCTTCCGCTAAAACAGCAAACTGCTAAAACCGTAATATTTAAAACACTTCCACAATGAAGTAGAAGCATGGGTGAGTTCAAATGCACATGCTTGCCCAGGTGTGCAACTCATCTATGTTTATGCAGAAGTGTTTTAAATGTTATGGTTTAAACTTAAAATAGAGTAAGTAGCTACTGTGACATCACCCGGTGGTTTGTGGACTCCCATTTTGAAGCCTCGAGATGAGCATTCTGGCTGTCGCCATCTTTTTTGGAGCCAGAAGTGAGCATATTTTGGTGAGAGGCTGCCATTGTGGAGGAGCGAGGGGTGGATCTGACCGACAAGCCAAGGACACTATCTGCAGACAGCCTCACTCAAAGCAGCCTACCCTTGATTATGTGTAACTTTAGCCTTAATAAAATATAAACAGGTAAGTTATATAAAAATTCACCCCCTGTACAGTTGTTATTAACAGGGAAATTAGCTGTAGAGACGAGGCTGTAAGCATGTTTATTTCTGTTGTAAAGCCTGGCATTTTAGGATGAGGGTCTATGGTGACTGGCCTCTGGAGCCAGCCTCAAGTAACCATTCAAAGAACTGTGGTTTTTGGAGCACATAAGGTAAGTAACTGATAAACAAATGGCCATTTTATGGGTGAAGTATTCCTTTAAATGACTGACAGAAAATTAATCTGCAACTATTTTGATCATTGATTAATCATTAAAGACATTTTTAAAGCAAACAATGTCCCCTAAATTGCTTCTTTAATGTAAAGATTTTTAGTTTGCATTTGTGTTATGTTGGACAGATAAAAGTAAAAACTGATAAAAATAATTGGGTGTTACAGCCCTAGTAACATTGCACTCGGATGTATTTCTACAGTGTAAGTCAAACAAGAGTAAGAAAGTGTAACATTTAAGAGGAAACTGACAAGTAGTACAATTTTGTCTAATCTAGTTTAGTATAAAACATATTCTTGACCTTGGAAACAGTCATAGTCTTTCTCAGTGGAGGATGTGGATGAAAGCTCCGTAAAAATCTAGTAAATGGACTTTGTGCTAAGATTTTTTCTTTGTCTAGGTAATCTTAGACAAAGATTACCTAGACAAAGTGTCTAAGTGTTTTTAAAATACTGATAACATGCTGTAAAGCTCTCTGAGTTAAATTGTGATTTAGGGCTTCATAAATAAAATTGAAATGAACTGATTTGACATTGCACTGATGAATTACTGAAATTTAGGAGGGAAACATTTCGAGATGCGAATATGTAGCATTTTGGAATTAGATCGTTTTCTGTTTGTTGACTTAGTTCAGCCAAAGTGCCGTACAGTCAGAGTTCAGAGGTCACTTGTAATATTTTGTACTCTAAATACAAAATATTACTGCATTCCACTGAGTTAGGCCTATCTCAAAAATAAGAGTATTTTAATTATTTAACCTGAGGACTGTGAACATTTTAAAAGATAAGTGCCTGTTTTAAAGTGTTGCATAATGACAGCTTGTTTTGTTGTTAGTTTCATGGGTATAGATGTGTGTGTTTTCTCTTTTTTTGAGTGTCTTGTCTGCGCCTTTACACAATGATCATGACAAGATAATGTAACTAAAATTAATTCCAAAACGTTACTGAGTTGGTTAAATAAAACATCATGAGTACACATTTTTTATCCACAAATATGTACTGTTGTGCCTGAGTATATATTTGTTTATCTTTCTTGAAGCACTGCTGCATTTTATTTTTTGCTTCATTTATCTCATTTTACTAGCTTTTATTAAAACACTTAAATTGAATAAGGATTATCATTTACAGTACTGAAGTTAAGATCAATAGCAAGAATGACTAAAATAACTTTGGCAGCACTAAAGGTGAGAAAAGCCAAACTTAAAGACAATGACGGGATCAGTCGGCTTTTCAGCAAACAAATCAAACAGAACATAAATCGATCTCAAAGTATCTGAGCAAACACTGCTCTACTCCTTCATCACCTGTTTCCACTCGTCTTTGGAATGATCACTGTTGATAGACTCATTGGACAAAGATGAAGACAGCTCATTCTCTGGTTTGTTGATCGCTGCGTTGAAAATAGACTGTCTCCTCTTGTTGATCTCCACCTCGTCCACCGTGTTCACTTTGATCCGGTCAGAGAAGTCCTGCAGCGAGCGGTTCTGGAAGCTGTCGCGGGTCCCAAGGGGTTTGGGAAACGTGAGGGAAGTCCGACGCTGGAAGATCCGGTGGTTGGACAAGACCTCCTCGTCCATGTCCGAGTCGATGGACAACCCCGCTGAGCTGTGGTATCTCTTCTTTGGAGGCCTCAGCGCTGAGACGTACTGGGGAAAAAAAACAGACGAGAGCAGAGATGTCAGAGACTTTGAAAACAACATCTGTGTCTGATAATCTAAAAATGAAAGCATTCATCACAGCTCACATTGTGTCTGTCCAATCTGGCGAGGAGGCCGAGGTCTGTGCTGTTTGAAATCCCTCCGTGGAGTACAAGCACCTTCTGATCGATTACTGTCGCTAACGGCAACCAGCTGAAAATCTTCTGCAGCAACTTCAAGATACGTTTGCCGTGCATCTGAGGATAAACAGAAAATAAATGTCTTCATTCTCTCTTCTTTTTCATCTTCTCTAAGTTTGTAGTCAAATTTTAAGAAGGCGTGATCCGTTGTGTGTCTTATAGGCTATCCTGAAGTTTGTATATTTTCTTTCTACCAAACTACACCCACCAACCGAATTGCTGGGCAGAAGGAAGCATGCATATACTCATGGACAAGAAGTTTGTGCAAGATGTAAACATTAATGCCGTCCTCCTCGGCTGAGCTGTAATGTTAGCTCAATGGTGCTCAGTGAGCTAGCTGTAGATGCACACTTCCTGCCATGCGGTGATTCAGTTGGCAGGTGTAGTTTAGAAGAAGGCCGATATCTCCAACACTCTGCAACTCACACCAAACCATCGAGACTGATAAATAGCACTACAGGTAAGAGGGGAAATATGTATTTTTGATTTTGGTGTGAACTGTCCCTTTAAGGTACTTTTAGGGATGTTTTCATTATCAGTTTTTGATGGCATAGTTGTCTTTATTTGATTGGTTGTTGCAACTTGTAGCTCCAGTTTAAAGATGTTGTTTCATATTAAAAGTTTGATGTTTATAAATCAAATTTTCAATCAGATTACTGCTGATAGTGCAGCAGGAAGTGAAACTTTCTTTTATCCTAACAAAGGACAGAAAACCTGAATTATGTGGTACATGTTTGGGCCAGGGAGGGCGAGGAAGCCAACAGGGTCAGATGTCCTGCAGTCGTCTGATTAAATAACCTCAAATCCTCTTAGCTGCGAGGAGGAGTGACCAGTATTGTGTTGGGAAGGAATCCAGCCTATATCAAGCTTTACTGGGAATGTGTAGGCGAAGGTGACTGGAACCAATTAAATTTTGCTGCTCCAAAGATAGAAGAGATTAGGGCACATGTTGGCTCTGCTGGCTGGTTTGATCAGCAGAGATCAGGAGTTAATAGTGAGTGGTAAACAAAAAGACAAAGGAGCGTGTTGATGTTTGTATGGTGATATGAACCTACCTTGTATTTCGTCAACACCTCCTTCGTGAAGCCGTACCTGCATCAGCCGGAGAAACACAAGGTAACAGTCAGAAAGTGAAGATTCACTGTCCTCCAGTTAGACTTAGTTTTACCTCAGATTCCTTACCTCAGGTTGACTATGTGGTCTTCGTGGTTTCCTCTGTTGAGGTAGACGTCACTCGGATAGACGAGCAGAAATGAAAACAGGATAATGAGGATCTCGATGGAGTCTTTGCCTCGGTCTACAAAGTCTCCGTTAAACACGTAGGGCTTCTCCAAGGACGGCATGCCGTTCTTTAATGGAAACAAATAGAGCTGTGCTAAAGGGTCAGTTTGTAATCTGACTGTAAACAAATGAGAGGACAGACAACACAGATCCTGTCTCACTCACTAATTGATTCAGTGTAAAAAAACAGAGCAGGTTGCAACTAACAATCTTTGTTTTAAAGGGACTATTCAGATATTTTGAAATGGGGTCGACAGCTGTACTTGGCTTAGCTTCCCTGTTGGTACTCCTGCCTGCCTCTCCAAACTGGCTGACAGACATCTACAGTAGGTAATATACTGATAAGTACCTCACACAACCCCACTTCAAAAGTTTCAAACTATTCTTTACACATAAACTAAAAAAAACAAGTAGCGGATATATCAATTAGTTCATCAATAGGTAATTAATTAGCAGAAAATTTCATAATAAGTTGATTGTTCAAATTATTTAAATGTAAGAATTTGCCATTTTTCTCCATTTCACATAATCAAAAATGAACTATTTTTGTGTTTTTGGAATTTTGGCCAAACAAAACGAGACACTGAAAGACGTTATCACTGTGTTTCAGACAATATTGCAGCACTGCTGATTTACTTTAGGGTGCCAAAGTACAGGAGGAGAGTATTTTGATTAAAATAAAATTTAATAAAATTGTCTATCCATGTACGTGTCTTTCAAATTGAGAACTGTAACTGTAGCTCATGAGCCAAAAAGAAACCAGAACGTTTTCAATTTAGTTATTTCAGCGTTTCTTAAATTTTAAATCTTAAAAAAGATCTTAGAGGATGAAGTCCTGACCTTGTAGAAAATCAGCAGCAGGTCTTCCAGTTGTCCATGCAAATCACCTGTAATGAAGAGGACATCTTTAAATTATCAAATAACAATCAAACAGAAAGGAACTGTCAACATTTCTCTCATAAGGTTTTTTAAGTTTTACAACTGAGACACAATTGTTCTAAAATGACTTTAAGTTTTAACAATAAAACATCAGATATTTTATAAATGCTTAAAACATCAGCGATGAATGTTTCACAACTGACATATATTCGAATCAATTCACTCAAACAGGAGATTAATACAATCAGCGAGTATTTATGACTAAGACGCTGTAACCTGAGCATTTTAGGCGTTTTGATAAAATGATCAAATCTCACCACAAATAGTGATTTCTTTGCTGCGGCAGGTGGAGACACGGTTGATATTTGGCAACATCCGGAGCTGTTTCCACGTCTCAAGCAGCAGCTGGAGGACGTAACGTGAATGCAGCTGCTACTGGGAGAAAGACTCGTTAGCAAGAAGATCTCAGGCACATGAACGGATATTTATATTTCAGTGTTTGATAACTGCTGCCATATTGTGATTTATGCATTGATCATACATTTTATTTAAAGACTGCTTTTCAGTAGACTCAAAGACTAATTAAATGAGTAGAAAAATGCCAGAAATTCAATTATGATAAGTTTGTTGATTAGCAGCATCGGCTTAATTTAAAGATGCACTTGTTTTGTTTGTGGAAATTCTACTCAACACCAAAAAACCTTGTTGAGGAGACAATCACTCCATCTTAAGCTCATGAACGTGATTTTAGTGGTCAGTTTCATACACATAAGTATGAGTATCTTCTCTTGAAGTTAAAATATAAAGTACAAATTAGGGCAAATGATATTCGTTGTGGACCTGAGACTATCAACAGTCCACCTCCATCATAATATCTTGCTTTCCTGCTTTTGAAACTCAATTCACAGTAAAATGTAATTTGTTTTTGTCAAATTTAAGCATACTATTGGGATTTAAAATTCTATTCATGACTAGTTTCCGCCTCATTTTCCTACTAAGCTTGATCTTGTGCAGTAAGATAAAACCAGTGAGCCTGAACATCAGCTTTGAAGGAGGTTTTTAAAGCAGAGGTTTGCACCTACTTTCTTGTTCCTGAAGGCCTCCACCAGCCCGACCGCCTGCTCCACCGTCAGAGGGAAGGTGAGGTGAGGTCCTGAGTAAATCTCTGGCACTTCGATGTTCTTGTAGCAGAAGTACCTCTCCCACTCTGCATCGCGACAGATCTCGTTCTCTCTGAAGATGTGTGAGATCAAATTCCCTGCAAGGAAGGTCAGGACAAGTTTAAACTCAGAGATTACAGAAGGAAAATCCTGAGCAAAAACAGTTTGTCAGTTGAAATGTAAACTCTTACGTTCATTGCTTGTAGGTGTGAAATTGTCCATGAGGTAGCCGAGAAAGTTGTAAAGCTGCACAGGGAGGAGACGTAAAAGTTGAGCCGTTATTTTTCAATTCAACAAACAAGCAGAACGTGTACAGGATCGTCTCTGGTGGTTTCTCACTTTTATCTGAGCCTGTTCGCCGGAGTATTCGATGGACTGGAAGATGTGCCAGGTGTATCTCCGTCTCATCTCTGTGCGGGCGACATACTGACGGTACCATCGCTGAATCAGGATGGCAGATTTTATAGCTGAAACACAAACAGAGAATGTCAAGCACTGCTGAGATACAGGTGGATCAGATTATATCATCTTGACATTTCTTACGCCAGCGATGTATCAGTTTCTTAAGTAGAATCACACTGCAATGACGTGATCATATAGGCTTATGCTATCATTTTTTTAATTGTGTCGTTTAAATTAGTGATTAAAAGAACATTTTGACAAAAAATTGCATTTGTTAAAGGTCTTGTTTTTGATGTGAGATGAAATGGGATGATTTGGGGCAGAGAGGACACAAATAATATTCACTCTCTTGTGACCAGTGAGCCTGAGTGTTGGTTTATTAGTTTACCTTGGATATTTTTATTCTGACAAAATACAATTTCACTGCAAGTACTTTAAGTATTTGAAAATTGTTTACTTTAGTTCTACTTAAGTACAATATCCAAAAGAACTTTTTTCTGCTTAAGTCGGACATTCAGTTTTTCCTCCAGCTGCTCTAACCCAGATATGTGTGGTTGAAGCTTACGTTCAACATCAACAACAACAACAACAACACAACAAACAAGGTAAGACAGCTGTGGCTTACTTGTGACGGCTTAATGCAGCAGAGCACAGAGACAAAAAGAAATACAGAAACGTTAATAGATAACACATATAATAGGGAGATAACAGTTGAAGTGAAAAGCACACAAAAACAGTCCAGTCGCCAGAATAAAATGTTTGCATTGTACGCTTCTGCAAACCACTGATATGTTACATTTGTACACTTCATACATATGACAGATTACATGTATATGAGCTAAGTTTCTCATCAGGAGGGGATAGTGGGTGGCATGACACCTTGGCGAGATGGCTGCCAAGATATCAGACAAGTTCAAGACCAACAAAAGCAGCTATTTTTTAATGAGAGGCTGTAATATTTTTTAGCAGTTTGTAGCGACAAACTGGGTATTTTAAGCCAAAACATGATGTTTCCTGACCCTAATCAACTGGTTTTTGTACCTACACCTAACTAGAAATTAACCAGAGCATGAGATTGAAACATAAAGAAAGCTATACTTTCAGAAATACTTTTCTGAAATACTTTTTTTTTTTGGCAGAAATGTGCAATACCAACATTTATTCTGGCGATTGGGTTGCAAGAACAAGGTAGACAACAAGAGGGACGTTGTGGTGACAATTAATGTAAACCTGAGAGGGTTAAATTTGCTAAACAGGTTTACCAGTCTATGTTTATATATAATGGGTTAGGGTTAGGGTTACCTTTACCAGATGTTTTGTGGAAATGGTCGGACTTCGTGACGCCACATCCCATGACTGTTCCTGTTCAGAGCACCAAACAATCATGACATCAGCTACAAGCTGCTGGAGTTGATCTATAAGCATGTATTTACTGTTCATGTGCAACCACTAGATGAATCCAACACTGCTCTCTAAAGGGGATACACGACTTTTTGGAGACACATATATGACTTTACCAACATTTTCAGACTCTCCACAACCATTTTAAAAATATCTCCTCTCTCCAGGAGACCGGTTCATTCACAGAACGGAAAGTTGCGCGTAGCTCGTCAGCAGTGGGGAAGCTGAAGCAGTAGGACGTTTGACCTTCTAATCTCATTATCTGCTGGTTCACTCCTGACCTCTTCGATTGGCCTCAATCCTGCGGCACAGGACTGTTTTATCTGAATTCTACGAAGGCTTACATTAAGCAATTTATCAAAGTGAGGAGGCAGGAAAAATCTTAATGGCGTGAAGTTTTTTTGATGAAATGGCCAAATTTAATGATTTCTAGATGACCATCTGTTGTTTTAAGTAAACAAATGATGTCTTAATTTCTGTTTACAATTTGCAAAACCAAAGAAACGACTGAGCTTTTCAATATGAACAAAGCACATGTAACTTTCTTACTTTGCAGAGCCGGCTTCGGACTACTTAAAGCAACAGATGGTTGGCTTTCGTCACATGTAAAGATATTTAGCAGCAAGCCAAAGCCATCTGATCAAAATCAAAACCTGGCATTTTAAGTGGACTAAAATAAACTGTGAGAAGGACTTGAACCAGGTCTAAAACCTGACGATGGTTCAGAGAAAAACTAAGACCTATGACATCTAATTTTCTCAATTTCTCTGCTCCATTTGTAGTTTTACTATATCTAAAAACTCTACTACGACATCTTAAAATCAGTGGTTTACTCACGTGGTCACCTCCTCTATCCAGTCACCAGCTCCCAAGTTGTTTGGCTCTCAGTTTTGATGAGTATTTAAACAGCCATTTGCTCTGTTTCATCCTCCACCAGTCCACCAGGTTCAGGTCAAGAACTGCAGGATATCTATCAGACCGCTCATCATATTGTAGGTAGATGAATGACAACAGCACCTTCAGCAGTAACTCACCACAGAGGCCTTGTGTGTGACGCTCCCTCAGTCTGTGCTGAAGCTGGTTTAGTCTCTCGGTGTGATCGCATAATCAAGGCACCGAGCCACAAGTGGATTACTTGAGCTAATGACTTGATGCGACTAGACTGGTCTTTATATAGGAGGATGGCAAAGAGCAGAGGGAAGCATGGGTGACGAGAGGGAGGCCTGCATCTGTTTTTGGTCTTGTTTTTGATTACAGGTGCTTTTCTTGGAGCCCAGGATTGTGTGTGCGTGTGTGGTCAGATGTGTTTATATTGGATTGAGACTCAGGCACATTCGCCAGCAGGATTTGATGACTGTGATTTGTGTTTCTTCTGCAATCTTACCTAATGAGGAGCCAAATGAGGGAACCTCCATGTTTCATTTTCAGCAGTGAAATGGTCCAGTGTCAGGTCTGTCCATGGCAGACTGAAAGAAAAGCACAACACCTCCCCAAAAACAAGATATACTGCCCCATACCTTTCATTAGTATAATCATTTTTATGACTTTAAAGGCCCAGTGTGTAGAATTTAGGGGGATATAATGGCAGAAATTTAATTTAATATAGTAAGTACATTTTCTTAAGTGTATAATCAACTGAGAATAAGAACTGTTGTGTTTTTGTTACCTTATAAAGAGCTGTTGACACAGGAAGTGGGTCCTTGTCTAGGAAGCCTGCCATGTTGAACCACCACCTTTCTACGGTGGCCCAGAACAGGCAAAGCAAACACTGGCTCTACATAGGCCGTTTTCACGTCGGCCACTGTAGTTTGAAGCCCCTCTGCAACGACATTGTTGGAAAAACAGTGATTTTTTTTTTTTTTTTTACGTAAAAATGCTTTCAGAGACAAGATGAGCACACATTAGGTAATCAGCAGTCATAACAGATGCTGGGCAAGCAGCCTGTGTGCGTCATGCCAAACAGCGTCAGAGAAACACTGCCTTTTAACATTAAACTGCTTTATTTAGTGCTTTTACTGTTTCTTTCATCACTTGATCCTCTTGTTTTGGAGACGAAGAGACCTCTGTGGATAATTTGGCTCCTGGTAAAAACCTCCTTAACAATGAACACTGAAGTAACTCTAATGTGGAGAAGTTTTAGCTGGTTGCCATCCAAAATCCTCACGGTAGATGCCACTATTTCACCCTAAATCTTACACAGTTCCTTCAACTTCTGTATGATTTTCTTTGTGTCATTGTGGTAATCAGTTATTTATCTTTTTGCGTCTTCAATGAAAACCCAATAAAAAGTGATAATCAATTACTCAAAGTTACTCCATACAGTTAATAAATCTCTGAAACACACAGGTATCAGTAGGTAAATATGGAAGTAATCAGTAATTGTGGATTGCTTTTTAAAAAGTTGATGAATCTATTAAATATTTGTCTAAAAATATGGTAATAAATGCACATCAAAGGTTACCAGAGTCCAGAGTTTGGTCTTTGTATCTTCCATTTTTTCTGACAAAGAGACAAAAACAAAATAGATTTCAACTTGATATGAAACAATGAGAAGCAAGAAAACATTACATTAAATTTGAGAAGCTGTAACCATCTAATTTGGGTTATTTTTAATTGATGAACAAATGAATTGTCACTGATTAGCAGTTAGCTAATTTTCTGGGGAACGGCTAATCAGTTAGCATAGCTACAGGTATATGCATGTTAACCAACGGTTTAGCTGGGTGCTAATTTCGCCTTAAAATATACATTTTTTCATAAAGTCTTAAGTCGCTAAGAAACTTACTTGAAATGGTAATGTAATCTTGGATATAAACATGGAGAAGCAAGAAAACGTTATATTAAATTAAAGACGCTGTAACCATCTAATTTGGGTTGTTTAAATGATGAACAAATTCATTGTCACTGATTAGCAGTTAGCTAATTCTCTGAGGAACGGCTAATCAGATAGCATAACTACATGTATGCTAACTAACGGGTTAGCTGGGTGCTAATTTCACGTTAAAATATATATTTTTGGATGAAGTTTTCAGTCGCTTAGAAACGTACTTGAAATGGTAATGCAATATCATTCTTCGTGTCATCAAAACGCAATTTTAATCTATCATAAATGTATAAACTGAACAACCTTTCAAAAACTATTGCTTTACAAACATACTTGAACGCCTCACTCTCTGGACAAGTATGGCGGAGGTGAGTTATCTAATGTTTGTTTATTAGCTAGCCAGCACTTCCTGACAGCTATAAACGTGCTGTCCTCTCTTTTATATGAATAATAATTAACGCCGAACTGTCATGCTTTGGGGAAATGTGAGAAAAACGTATGTTGCTCCGCTTGCTGGATAAATAAACACGTTTTAAGAAAGGTGCGAGTTTGAAATTGGCGAAAACATTGGTGCACCCTGGTTGGAGGGGGGGTCATATCGAGTTCAGTATGTTAGGTAACCACGCAGTTGCCAGTTCATTAGGCACTTAAAATAAATGCCATCTACTTGCAACAGTGCTGCTTTAAATCCTCATTTTATTAAGGTTAGTCACAATGCTCAGGTTTTGTTTAAACAGTTACAGTGAAATGTGAATTTAACTTAATATGGCATCATGTATGATCCCAGGGTCCTGTGTCTCTTGATATAAACTTACATTATAAGAAATTGCTGAGGGCTAACCTCATGATTCAAAATACAAAATAACGAGGTTATATGGATGTTTCAAATGCAGATCAATGTCTAAAATCAACAAAACAGTCTAGCCCATAAATGAGAGGTATTCAAGTATTATAACATCAGCTGTTGGTGGGTGATTTCCACACACTGACCCAGAGAAATATACACTGAACATTTGACATTGGGAAAAACATTGGTGGGAATATATACCAATCAATCCAATCAATCAGTTTTATTTATAAAGCCCAATATCACAAATCACAGTTTGCCTCACAGGGCTTTACAGCATACGACATCCCTCTGTCCTTAGGACCCTCACAGCAGATAAGGAAAAACTCCCCCCAAAAAAACCTTTAATGGGGGGGGGACGACGGTAGAAACCTCAAGAAGAGCAGCTGAGGAGGGATCCCTCTTCCAGGACGGACAGACGTGCAATAGATGTCGTACAGATTAACAGTAATCCGTATGACACAATGGGACAGAGAGAGAGAGAGAGAGAGAGAGAGAGAGAGAGATGCAGGACAGACGGTAATGACAGTAGCTTACAACAACTTTAATGAAAGTAATAATATTATAATTATAATTCTGGCTGTTGTGGTACAATATGTTGAAAGTATATATTAATANTAAGCTTTATCAAAGAGGAAAGTCTTAAGTCTAGTCTTAAATGTGGAGACGGTGTCTGCCTCCCGGACCGCAACAGGAAGATGATTCCACAGGAGAGGAGCCTGATCTACTTTTGGAGACTTTAGGGACCACGAGTAACTCTGCATTCTCAGAGTGCAGTGTTCTGGTGGGATAATACGGCACTATGAGCTCTCTAAGATATGACGGAGCCTGCCAATTTATCTCTTTGATGAGTCATATTAAAAGGATATTGAGCTGAGGGCACTGGGCACTTAAACTTTACAATATGTAGCTTTTCTGTTTTAAAACTTGGCATAATCATTGACCCTATAGTGACAAATGTGAGCCTTTCTTAATTTGTATATGGCTTCTGTGTTTATAAAGCAATATGAATACGTAAGTTGGACGGGGAAACAGCACTTCCTGATTCTCTCCTGATCATTATCAAAAGTTGGCCAGTGTCCACAAGCATTAAACAAGTGAGCTAAACAAGGATTTAACTGCATGTAAAAACTTTAAACCTTGATCCAGTCCCTGTATTTAAAGACCTAAGAATGTCCTAACAGTATGGTATTGTTGTCAGTGCAGACCCAAAGTGAAGTCAGCCTTATCGTCATAGAAAGTTCACATACTTTCAGTACTAATTCATTTTCCATGCTGGTGTTTTATCCTTTTTAAAATGTCAGAGGTTTTTAGGACTCTCACTTAATTCTGTATGTGTGCTTTCATAGTCTACTGCTGTATTGGTAGGTATGATGTAAAAGTGGGGTGGCACTGGTAGCTGCTGAAGTCAAACTTGCTTTAGGTTATTTAATTTTCATAACAGCATCACTGTTTCCTTTCCTTTTACTTCATGCTACTTAGTTAATTACACGTCAGAGTCACTTCCAGCCTTATATCATCATCCAAGCAAATCATTTCTACATTGATCTGACAAATTTTACAGGACAGGATGTGCCTTAGGGAGTCAGTGAAACAGCAGTCATATAAAATGGGAATCATTCTTTACCCTGTTCAAGTATCACATACTTCTTTTTTTCTCTGGGAACTGGCGTGTTGTAAATGCCAGGAGCATGGATGGCCAGGACAAGAGCAAAATCGTTAAGTTGTAGTGGAGTATCAAGTGACCTTTGACCCTTTGAGATCAAAGGGCATGCAAGGTTTGGTGTAGCACATGTAAGACTATATCCATGAGAATATACTGTCTAAGTTTAGGTTTACAACCACATATTAGAACTGAATTCCTGTGATTGACAAAAGAGGAGCAACAAGTGGGAAAGTTGATTAACATAATTTCTTTGAAGAAGTAATAGTACTGCTGTTTGTCCTAAGTAGTTTCTTGCACTTGCATATCAGCATTAACTAGTAGTTCAAAGGTTTACATTTGCTTAGTTAATGTTGAAACTCAAGTTAATATTTACAAGAGTATTACATCAGAGCTATTAAACATACTATATTGTTTCAAAGTTGAATCATGGAGATTTTTAAAGGAATTTAATTATTATAGAATGCAATTGCATGTTTTGAATTTGTACACAACTACTCTACAGATGGTCTTAATGCACCATTTACATGATTGACTGTAGCTTTATCTGATCATGTATTTTTAATTCTGTCATCTATAAATGAGACTTTTTAAAATATGTAACATGCCACCTGCTTTCACCAGGATTCAGTCACATATTAAGTTTACTTGTATTGAACCTTTAAACAACAAGGAAACGCAACATACTTTACATAAAACATAAAAAGCATGAAGATAAAATATAAAAAGAACATATAAATGAGGGGGCGACACGGTGGTGGTGGTTTTCTCTGGGTACTCTGGCTTCCTCCCACAGTCCAAAGACATGCAGGTTAATTGTTGACTCTAAATTGTCCGTAGGTGTGAATGTGAGCATGAATGTTTGTCTGTCTCTATGTGTCAGCCCTGTGATAGTCTGGTGACCTGTCCAGGGTATACCCTGCCTCTCGCCCAAAGTCAGCTGCGATAGGCTTTTAAAAGAATGACATAAAATGGAAAATAAAAATCTGCCAAAAAACAATAATTACAACAAATTCTTGTAAGTCTTTGCGCAGCTGCTGTTACAGTGCAGCACATGGCTCCATGTTGAACGCAATCAGCTTAAACATCACAACTTCTGTATCACCTACCAAGAAATGCATTCTGAGAATGATTTCCTAACCAATATATTTTGAGATAAGTTCAACTTTATCTGATAAATATCTTTAGAGCATCTGACCAGCAAGCTCGTCATCCTCCACTCCTGCAGAAGTAATCCATTCGACTCAGTTGGATTCAACAAAGACTCCCAGTGTTTGTTCCTCTTGCCTCATCAAATAGAGGTCTTCATCTGCCTGTTACTAAACTGTGCCAGCGTCATAAAAAGATAATTCTTTTGTAATGTTTGTACTGGTATTTAAAGACGTATCAATCATCTTGCAAATAATAGCAGGTTGCATTCCTGCACCTGTAGTTAAGTGACACAAAAAATAATCTGCACCAATTTGGTGATCTAATAACTGTTTTAAATGATTTATTGAGCAAAAATTGCCAAATATTTTATGTATCCAAGCTCTCAAATGTTCAGTTTGCACCCATTTTCCAATGCTTTTTTGTCCTAGTAACTAATAAGAATAACACATTTTTAAGACTGGTGTAGTATCACTAAACCCACCAAACTCCATTTAAATAAATAGTAATTTTAGCATATACAGAGTTGGGAGGGGGACATCTGGAAAGTTTGCTCAACCTGCTGCCCATGCGCCCAGCTTCGGATTAGCGGATGAAAATGGCCATGGATAGATAGATTGATAGAGCCAGCATATTTTCACATCTAACTGGGTGAATGTAGGTTTTATTTCAGTCAGACCAGTTAGTGATTGTTGGAACAGTGGAAAGACAAACCAACACAGCTTTTGTGAGTTTTCTGGTGGAATTGGCAATGCCGGTTTTAGGGCTGTTTCTGGTTAAATAAAGAGAATCTTACTCTTTAACATAAAGGCCTTTGTCTGTAGGGATCCTTTCTGTAATGTTGTCAGACATATCTAATAACAATCTCAGCCTGTCAGTGGCAAAAGCAGTTGTAGTGGACATAAACTGGCAGTGGGAACATGCCCTGAATAGTTACGTTGCAGCCTGTTTCGCAGCTGCCAGCTGCAGCGTTTTTTCTCAACACTGAACCAATTTCAAAAATTGTTGCTCCCATTTGTAACTTTGTCACAAAAACATGAGAAAGTAGTGTCCAGGTTGAAAAATACCAAACTTACCCATAATTGGATTTGAAAAAGTTATTTTAGGATATCATCTTTAACTTGTGCAGACATATTTCACTATCCTCTGGCTTTTTTCAAACAGTCATTAGTTGGCATCCAAATTTAAAAGTGTTGCAAAACTCCCACAGGTTTTCTTCATTGTCCGTGATTTAACTTCTTTAGATTTTTCCTGTATCAGTGTCCAATGTATAGACAAGGATTCAGTGTAGCACTAATCTACATTTTTAACATAAAACCCATCATATGACAAACCTAAATTCCTCAGGGCAAGCTTTTTAGATTCACCATGGTCATCATTTTTTACACTTGCGAACAGGGAGGGAACTCCCCACAGTTAGTTGGCGTCAGTCAGTAGAGAGGTCAGAGCATTCACCACGTCATCCAGTGATAAGCTTCAGCCCTGACTGAGCTCTGTGTGTGTGTGTGTTTGTCAGAGTCTGAGTATGAAGATCGCCGTGCTGGGAGCCACTGGGCAGACTGGACAGTATCTGGTCAACCAGGCGCTGCAGCAGGGCCACACAGTCACCGCCATCGTCAGGAACCCAGGAAAACTCACCGTGCATCATGATAATCTCAAGGTAATGTGACACTGTGTTTGTGTTGTGCTGTCTTTGCTGCTCTCTGCATGGTGGGTTCAAAGATCAGTCTCATGATGCGTGTTTTATTGTGTCCGAATGAAGGTTGTATGAGGTAAAACCTTGAGTACTCTTTATGTTTCTGAGCAAAAGAGTATCAAGTATCAGCTGATAAATTTTATTGCTCTGTGCCAAAGAGCTCCATTATTGCGCTCTATTAATAACACTTTAATGAGTCACACTGTTGCACTGGGTGACATTTTCGATGAACAGTGGCAGTGTGCTGTACACATACGCCATCCTGTAAATACACCACAAAATATGTATTAGTTTGCAGCTGAAAGTCATCCCTAACAAATGCACCTTTTTTCCTCTGTTTGAGTAACTTTTGTTACAAAATGTAGTGCTCACACCCAAAGTGAAAAGCAGAGAGAGCATCATTTGAATTGTGTTTTGGGAAACTGTATGTAAAGTGCTAAAACAAATATTAGGATTTAAGTGTTATATTGTACTTTACCTCAAGAAAGTGTGATGGAAAGCGACAGATATTTGTATTGAAAGCAAGTAAAAAGGCTGTTATTGGGAGCTGGGGGAAGGTAGCTTCTACCGAAACAGCAGCAAGGACTAGAAATCTTCTGACCCGCCCGATCTCAAAGAAATATGTGAAATGGACACAAAATCTTAACAATGCATTACGTGGTGGTGGGCAACAAAATGTGTTAAAATTACCTGCTGGCAACATGAAAACAATGCCAGTGCAAAGTCAGTGAGGATCTTTCATCATGGTGGACATAGGAATTAAGTGTAAAGAGTGAGAGGTGCCCGGTGGCTTAGTGGGTAGAGCAAGCGTCCCACATACTGAGGCAATGTCCTCGCTGCAGCGGCTGCAGGTTCAATTCCAGCCTGCAGTCGTCCACTGCATGTCATCCCGGCCCTCTCTCCCCGTTTCATGCTTTCATGACTGTTCTAATAAAGGCAAAAAAAACAAACAAACATAGACTGTCCCATGTGAAACCAAAAGTCATCGTAGATACAGGACTTAACAGATTTTATAAGTATGTATGTTTTCATCACTTACATCTCGTATGTAATATTTTAGCCAAAACCACAACATCTTCTTCGGCCTAACCAAGTTTTTTTTTTTTGTTCTCCAAACCAAGTTGTGACCGTTCAAAGACTTTGCACTGGCACATTTCATGCCCACCACCACATAATGCATCAAGAGGTCGTATCCATTTCACATTCCAGTTGGCACTGGATGTCAAAATGACATCAGAAAGGCTTTGGACTGTTACGTTAGACAGATGTTAAATTTTGGTTGGAATTAAAATCAGGGTTAAGATACTTTAAATGTCAAATGACGTTAGAATTTCATTTCATTTTACCATTAACTCATTGTGCAGGTGTTGGGATTTGTACTTCATACCTTACGACTAAATATTGTTATTTCATGTCAAGATGACATTGGCATGAGACATTTGGAAGAAGTTGGATTTTAGTGACTTAGCAACACTCACAAACTTAAAAACAACCAGGTATCAACTTTTAATTACGTTGGTGGCCAGCTGGGGTGTGTATGTGAGACTGTGTTGAGCTGACACTTATCTTGAGAATACAAAAAGCAAAACTGGGATAAAAATGGGCAAGATGGAAATGCTAAAAGACAGAGCTTTAAATAAATCCATCAGCAGGATCGCATGATAAATGGGAAAATATGGGAATTCCCTTATCTAGTTATTTTCTTAATGTCTCAGGTCAGTTAAGGTTAAATTGGATAAAACTTATTTTTTAATGAGACTCTGCATTTATGACCAATTTGTAAAGATTTTCTTAGTGTAGTCTCCAGTAGAAACGGTTGGCCTGGGGCTGAATGCCACAGACTAACTATTCATTCTTTATGAAAATAAATCAGTTATAAATCCTGCAGTTTGAAATGCATCATGTGCTAAAATACATCAATAAAATACCTCAGTCTTGAGCCCTTAAATGAATAAGAAATACTTGTGTGTGATCACAAACTGATGATCATGCTCTGCTCATATACATATATGTATTTGTGTTTCCCTGTCTGCTGCTTTCAGGTGGTGGAAGCTGATATTTTCTCAGCAGACAGTCTGAAGCCTCACTTTAAAGGACAGGATGTCATCATGTCCTGCCTTGGCTTCTCAACCTCCTTTTTCTCGCCGGTAACGGGCTACTCTCAGTCCATGAACGCTATGGTCAACGCCATGCGAGAGGTGCGGGTCAACAGGATCATCACCATGACCTCCTGGTACACTGACCGTGAGTGCAGCACACGTGATGATGTCGTCTGTGGGGTCTCTTATGATTTGTTGATGGAAGAAGTCCACCTGATTGTTCTTATGCCCTTAGATTTCAATTTTGGGTGCTCTTAGAGTTGTTTTGTGTTGATATAAATTACTCTTGGTGAGCCAACATCTTCTCGAAATAACTTATCACGACTTTCAGATGTCAACTAGGAGTCTGTGGCTTTCAATCAAACATTTACAGCTACTTTTTCAGCTAATTTCATTTACCAATTTATGTATTTTCCTGGAGTTTAAACAATACTTCACAATCTATCAGTGGACTAAGTTTGTACACTTTTTATTTTTATTTAATATTAGCACAAATGGATGTATGTATAACATTAAAGCTGGTCAAGTTTTGTTCCTTGCACATTTTTGATGAATTGTGAGAGGTTGAAGAGAATAATTTCGCTGTATTTTTTTGTCTGTTGTTGTTAGCTAACTCTGGAACGCAGTCATCGTATCTCATCCGCTTCCTCCTGCTGCCGATGATCCGAAGCGTCCTCACCAACATGCATGAGATGGAGCAGTTTCTGCAGAAGACCAGCGACATTAACTGGACTGTAGTTCGCCCACCTGGTCTCAAGAACCTGCCCGCCTCAGGTAAAAAGCAGACAAGCAGTTGCGTAAGAGGGGTAGCAACAAATCTATGAACAGACTTAAGAGCTAACAAAAATAGAAGGCTGTCAGAGCGAGGGTGACGACACCAAGAACAGCAGAGCTTCATTGTGTAAAGCGCTGAAGAAGCCCTCTGGGTCTAATTTGACACAGTTTAAGCTTATTTTCATGCGCTGTCATTACTTTATGCAGCATTTAATCAAATGAAAGGACCCTTTTTGTGTTAATGCTCATCCTTCCCTTGAGGTGTCAGCGTGTTTCCATAAAGGGTACACTGTTTTGTGCCTTTTACTTTACAAGCACTGTACTCAAAGGAATATCTCACCAAATCATCAGTAACTCACCCTGTGTAACAATGAATTTGTGAAGAAAATGTTTCTCTTGCATGACTCAAAAACAGAGGAAATTCTTCATGAGTCCAAGTCATAGCCATCCGCAAAACTATGTCAAAACATCCGTCAACAAACTCCCACACAAGTCTCATGTGGAAAGCCCTTTCTGAGCCCTTCTTTGTGTTTTCAAGGGTTCGAGTTCGGATTCATCAAAATCGCACAATAACACAGCAGTAGACCAGCAGCTCTCTGTTTATGTGAAGCGAGTCTGGCTTTAACGAGAGCACAGATAAGTTTCAGTTCAAGTTCAGTTCCCTGTCAGAAAGGGCTGGAGTACTGAACATACAACTGGATAAATGAGACTTGAATTTTACTGCACAAGTTCACGTGGAGGCATGTGAGAAAAATGTTTTTATACAGTCAGTATGAAAGTAAGTACTTCACACAACCCCGCTCACAAAATCGGAACTATTCCTTTAAAGACCAAATGAAAAAGTTGTTGTAATGACCTCTGACTCCCAGTTTTTCCTCTCTGTGTCCTCCACAGCTCAGGAGTTTCTGACCCATGAGGGATACTTTGTGCCTGACAGCAGTGGTCACCCTGCGGGCAGCGCTGTGGCAAGAGGAGATGTGGCTCGCTTCATGCTCTCTCTGCTCAACAGCAACGCCTGGGTCAAGAAGGGAGTTTCCATGACGACCAAATAAGAGAGAAGACGCCAACGTTGGCATTAATGAAGGGGGGTTCACCAATCTTAAGTTATATCTAGCCATATTTTTCTAAAGTTGTCTAGGTTTTAAAGTATCCGCCTTTGAGTTTTCTGCTTCTGCCCCTGATACAACAGAGGCAAAGGAAAGTTTTCTGTTTTGGATTTACAGCTCACAACTTTACTGTTTTTATTCATCCTCACTACAATAATAGCTCTGATAAATTCATTGTATGCAACCTGCCACATACCAAAATCAGACAGACAAAATTAGAGACTGGCTTGTCGAGCATTTAGCAACTAAACAGCCACATTTTCCTGATAATGAAGTAAAAATAAGGAGTGCTGCACTGGGTTAATGCTCTGTGTAGATGTAAAAAAAATCAGGGTGCTCCTCAAGAATTGGGCAAAGAGTCACTTAAAGATAAAAAACAACTGACCAGCTCACTCAGTGTAAAAGTTCATCATAAAAGTAGGCGGTCCAAAAATGCATCGGATGCACTCTGACTGTAGTTAAAAATCCTGAACCCTGATGAAGACTATCTTGTCGAAACGCATTAGTTGTCCATGTGTTAATAAAGGATTTTTAACTACCGTCAGAGCCCTCCGATGCATTTTTGGACCGCCTTCCTGTACTGTACTGTGGACTTTAACGCTGAGTGAGCTGGTCAGTTGATGTTTTTTATCTTTAAGCCACATTTTCCTTTGGAAGTTGGTTGAGTCCGAAACGGAGCCAAATGGAGCATCATGGACTCCTATTCTGTTTTGTTTTTTTTTTTCAAATAAACGCTCATGTGTTTCTGTATCCTCTTAATATGTACATAAGCAACTGCCAGTTTTTAGGTGATGATGTGTCAGTGTTGCGTTTGCAGAGTAAGTGGCCTAAAAAAAAAAATCCATTATTTCACAGACCTGTAACTTCATGTTCAGTGAATTACGCAGAGTTTTTTAAATCTAATTTTCAATGCTGTGAGCACAACAAACAAAATTCATTTCATCTCGATTTTATTGTGGCAACAGCAGAAATTACAGAACTGATATCTTGACCCCTGGGCAAATAATGCCAAAGCTATCTTCATGGTTAGATACAACTAGAGCTAAAAAGGAAAAGGTGTTTCTTTGTTTTATTGGTTTGAACTCGCCCTTTACGTCCTGTCTTCACAGCCTGCTACTGAATATTACAGTAGAACTGCCTAATACAGCTTAACCTGTCTGATGAATGTCTTTTAATCTACTCTTGTTTAGCCTAATGTCAAAGTTCACCCCAGAATCAAAAAAATACATATTTTTCCTTTGAGTTTTTAAAATGTATTTATTTTGGCGCTTTGAGCACCACAAGCCAAGTGCCATCGAGGCACATATTGGAGAGAAGGCAGACATCTGTTCAGCCGATATCTCCAACACTCAGCAAGTCACACCAAAATAATCTACGTAAATAAATGGCGCTACATGTAAGAAGTAAAATATGTATTTTTGACTTTGGGGCGCACTGTTCCTTTAACATATTCTTATTTTTATATGTCTGTAAACCTTCATTAATAAGTTTACCATTTAATCATGTTGGTATTTTCTACCATCAGTGGTAACCAATTATTATTGCTCCATGAATGTTCACTGCACTTACACATGTGAATGAAGTACATAATTTCAGCCACATGGGGGCAGCGTTGCACCAACAATACTTCCACTACACTTTTACTTCCAGCTGCTGTTGCACAGTGTACTCACATGAGTACTTAAATCTACATTATGTGCTGTATCAGTTCCATAAAATAAACATGCACTTAACAAAACTGATTAAGGGTGATTTGTGCTGGAACTGCAGTTTGAGAACTTCTGTGCATTGTGTGATTGATGTGTTATCAACTATTCAGCAATTTGACCTCTGATTAAAGCTCACACGAAGATCTTCAACACCATAGATGGCTCATTAGCTGTTTAAGCTGGTTACAACATTGCATAATTCTTCAGTGTTTAAAGGGCAAATCTATGCTAATCACACATGGCAATAATTAATTATAATAAATTTTATTTAAAAGGCGTCTTTCAAAACACCCAAGGTCAACTTACAGAGTATAATATAACATACAGAACAAGAGTAACAAAACGACAGAGGAGGTGCGGCAGCAGCTTTGCCAGCGGTCCCTTCACTCCGCCATGACCAGTGGTCGAATTGAGGGGGGATGAGAGGGGATGCCATCCCCTTTGTTAGAAAATTGACCAAAAAGCATCCCCCTTGTTAATCTAGAATCTGTGTGTGTGTGTGTGTGTGTGTGTAGGTACGGACGTTCAATTCGTTTTTAACATGTGTTAACATGTTTTTCAGAGCCGTCTTTAAACGCACCATGAGTAGACTGCGCCAGGCGCATACACACGCTGTCATGTTGTGATCAGAATCACTCGCACACAGACGAGAGGTGGGCTGCTGACTGAGCAGTGCTGCTGTATGTTCAGCAAACCAGCCAGCAAGAAGCAAAAAACCTTGCACAGTTTCTTCCAAACAAACTGTGTAAGTTGACTAATGCTGTTGCATGTAGATAAAATTAGCTAAATGATGACTAATTAATAGATGCCAATGTATGTAGTTAACAAGAATACTAATGTTATTGTTACCTATTTTAAATACCTTGCTAGCTAGTTTCATGCTAGGAATAAATCCACTCCTCCTTAATAAGAACTTGTGCTCACTATTACTTTGCACATATTTTTTTTAAATCTTTATTGCCACAATATAAAGAGCAGGGTCAGGGAGGAGACAGTGGACCAGAGGCCAGCAAGGATGATCATGCAGGGTCTTCACAGGTGAGGAGAGATTATAACTGGCTGAGAAAAAATATCTAGAGCACAAAAGTGACTGTGCGATTAATTTCCACACCTATGTCACCACTACTATTCTTAATCCTATTATAAATTTTGCTTTGCACATTTATTATTATTGCAGTAGATAGAAGAGGGACAGGGAGAAACCAGGCAGGTATCAGGACAGAGAGGGACAGGGAGAAACCAGGCAGGTATCAGGACAGGGACCTGACAGCAGCACCAATTATCAGCCAAAGGCTTCACAGGTAAGGAGAAATTATAACTGGCTAAGGAAATGTCTATAGGATAAGAGTTACTCTAAGATTAATTTTCACAGCTATTTCAGAACTACTCTTATTTATACTCTAAAATGTTTTTTGTTTGTATTGCAATAGCAATACTACTTCATTATTTGTGTTTTAAAGGCAGCAGGTATAGGTCATGCCATTTTTCTTTATCTTGATTAATTTTGCACATCTGTGCTGTCATATTTGATGATGTGTGCACGCAAAAAAATCAAAGCTACATTGCATCCCCCTTGTTAAAAATTAACAATTCGACCACTGACCATGACAGAAAATGTTGCACTAATATGATGTCAGATTTTTATGCCTCAGCGCCAGTGACAGCCAGAGGAATCATGTTTTCAAGTTGTACATCTGTACATTTGTCTGTACCATTCTTCAATAGCTCAAGAACGCCTTGAGCGAATTTTCTCAAATTTGGCATAAAAGTCCATGTCAAGGATGAACTGATAACATTTTGGTTGTAAAATAAAACCTGTTTTTGGCACAAATCTATTAGTCTATTTGACACAAATGTCTAATGTTCTGCGAAAACACTTTTCTGGCCATTACTCAGCACCATAACTCCAGAGGGTGAGACATTTGGTCACATACTGAACTGGTGACACTTATCTTGGGTGTCCACCAAACTGTGGTGATTGTAGAAATCCTCTGTGCTGCTGGGTTGAAGATATGTGAGGCATGTAAATGGGCCATCCAACCACATCTGAGTCACATTCACCCATTCACACACACACTGGTGGTCGAGGCTACCATACAAGGAGCCACCTGCTACTCTTTTAACACACTCACACATAGACGGGTTCAGTATCTTGCTCGAGGATACTTCAACAGCTGTGGAGCTGGGGATTGAACAGCTGATCTTCCATTTAGTGGATGACCTACTCTACCTCTGAGCCACAGTCACCCCTTACTTTAGAATATGTAGCTTCTTTGCTGCAACATCCATATTGAAGCATTGTCAACTGTCATGGCTGCATTCCAGTCTGAACTGGCATGGCATGCAACTGCGAGGGGGGAATTCCAGGTCAAGTATACAGCACGTTGGGCCACACCCAAAGCTGATGTAAATGCAGGTGTATGTTGTAAAATGTAAACAACTGACTGGCTTTAGGGCGTGGTATGTGGTGCACCATGCTGAGAGGTATGTGAAGAGTGAGGTGAAAGTCTTGATGTATTTTCTTTTTATTTGTCCCGTGTGGTTAAAATCTTTACTGCTGCATTTAAGTGAGGTTGTGAGAGTCTCAAGTCGTTCACAGCAGAGGAGTGTTTTTATAAAAGCATGATTCATACATTTACGCTAATATGCAGGAAACTTTGTTGGTTGATCACGGGTCAGGAAAAGACTAATTTTATATTATTTATTCTATATTGACCTAAAGTATGCCCGGTAGAAAATGATGAAACATTTAAAATTGGATTAAAGGTCAGGTAAAACAGGGCCAATTATGTGTCCGCCTCCTTGTGTTCAGTGACGCAGTGATGGGTGACGAGTTATGAGTGTGTTGATGTCCCAAATGTGTTCGACTTGATTTCAGTATAATCAGTGCACTCGGTCAGATGCCAAAGAGCCAATCGTGAGCATGCAGCCATTAGCCCAAACAGTTTAAATATTCAAACAACTTTGGAGGATAAGATGTTTCGATTTAATCTCATTACTGTCGACTGAACCAAAACAGTTTTAAGTGAAATGCCTTTGTAACTTTACTTTAAACACTGCTCTAGTAACACAACCAGTTGTCCAAGAATGCAATCTGATATGTTTGTGAGTGTAAAGGGAATTTTTCTAGGTGTTTCATCTTTCACAAAATGTACTCTTTGACTGACACCATGCAGTTTTTCTCAGTGTGATAGTGTACATTTCACCTGTATATGCACAAAGCAGACTTTTGCTCTTTATTTACACAATGTGCACAGCTGCTGTGAAACTGTATGTAAATCTGACAACCTAAATATCGACTTGGAACAGAAACGTAGCGGCACAAACCTCTATTACATTCAATACAACACAATCAGGAATCAATATGTTTTTCTACTTAGATTCAAACCTCTCTTGAACTTGTCACATTCAGGTCAGAAGATGTCTATGCATTTATCACCATGACATTTAGGTACAATCTGGCACATCTCCACAACAATGGGCCTCCACAGTTTCTGCTGAGCGACACCCACATCACCTTTGACCTACTTCAGCTTTTAAATGGTCTGTAGAGGAAGAGATTTGATCCCTATCAAAACAAACTTGACAGGAATGTTGTCTGGCATGCGGCACAGTCACAAGACGTTTTGGTGACAAGACAGAACTGCAGTATATGCCAAACAAATCAGCAAGAAATGAAATGCAATTAAAGTAAACAAATCAGAAATGAAAATAAATAAGGGCAAAGAGCTCAAGACCAACTGCACATAGTACACATTTAAGCTCTGTTCGATGATGTAGTTTATATATTTTGTCCATGTTTGCTTGTAGCTGTTGCCTGTGGCACTGTCACTGTACACCATCCCAAACTGACCCCTGTCAAACTTGATCCTTTGGGTAATGAGGTTATCAATGATAGAGAATGTGAAGATAGGTCACACTCTAGGGGATGGAGCTGTCATGTTCTGAGGACTGCGCTCTGTTACTCAGTCCAAATATAAGAGTGTCTGGGTATGTGAGTAGACGTAGTACATGTGCGTCTGTAATCCAGGATCTATGCTGTTCATCTTGATTAAGTTGTCCAAATACTGTTGCTTATCAGTGTAGCAGGCACAATAATACAGCGCGATCCTCTGAACAAAAAAATGTAACACAGTGTGACTTTAACATTACATTCTCGATAAATGAGTGAAGCCTGAGTAAAAACATTCATCACCCAGTTACTAACCTCTTAAACCCTCTAAAGATGAATAAAGCTGCCCAAATAATGTGAAAAGGTAACAGACATTACTTTTGAGAGAAGCATATGTGTGGTGCCTGAGTTTTATTCTATGTTTTTTCTTGCATTTTAAGTGTGTAATTTATGCTTAAGGGATTTATACTTGGGGATTTATCCTAGCTTCATATGAGCAGAGGAAATCTCTGCTCGTCCCAAGGCTAATTTATACAATGTCAAATGCCATAGGCTTGTGCTAATAACGCTTGCATGTTATATTTGTTTGGAAAACGTGTTAAGTATAAGACAGATGTTTTGTCGAAGAACCTTATGAGTTGTAATGGAACCGAATTATGTAATGTTTCCTTTGTTAAATGCTGCTGTTGTCCTTGGTTTTATATAAGAAACTAGCTAGCTAGCTGCTAGGCTAATTTATACAATGTAAAATGCCATAACGTTGTGCTAATAACATTAGCATGTTGTATTTGTGGGGGAAATGTGTCTAGATAAAGCACTTCACAGAAACCCCCCTTGAGGGTTGAAAAGGACCAAGTGTGAAAACACCCTAAATTGCCTGTAGGTGTGAATGTGAGAGTGAATTGTTGTCTGTCTCTATGTGTCAGCCCTGTCTGGCAACCTGCCCAGGGTGTACCCCGCCTCTCGCCCAATCAGCTAGGATAGGCCCCAGCCCCCAAGTGACCCCTAACAGAATAAACGTTTATGGGAAAATTAATAAAACAATTAGATGCAAACCTGACTGAAAAATGAATCACTAACAATTAGGTTGGTCACAACATTGTTCAAACTTTGACTTTTAAGATAAGCATAGATGCCTGCTCCTGAGGTTTCTACCCTTTTTTCCCATTAAAAGGTTTTTGGGGGGAGTTTTTTCTTATCTGCTGTGAGGGTCCAAAGAACAGAGGGATGTCGTTTGCTGTAAAGCCCTCTCAGGCAAACTGTGATTTGTGATATTGGGCTTTATAAATACAATCGAAATTGAATTGAATTTGCTTATTCCAGCTGTCTTTCTCTGTTTTGCGCCATGCTGCTTGATAATTTACAGCAAAACTGTAGCACAGCAGTAGCTCTCAGATCTCTCTTATCACTGTACACATCCAATACACAAGAAGGGATGAATGAAAATAAAAATTAAAAATAAAATAGCACACAATTTTGACAAATCACTCACTTTTTATTGACAGTCATGGAACATCGTTCAGAAAATAACCATTTCAATATTTGTCAAACTGTACATGGAGAAACACAAATTAAAATATAAGCTTTACAATTTGCACCTGTGATTAGAGAGATTACTAAACAACTGATATTGTTATTATAAAAATACTTATTCAGACATCACCTCCAGTCTTTAAGAGGGAATGTCTGCAGCTTTGCCAGATGAGGATTATCTCACAATGCAAGACTAGAAACTGGCAATTAATTCTGTAAAATCTTTAAATAGATATTGCTGCCTCAAAAAAAAACAAAAAAAAAACATACCGGCATGCTCATGACCAATAAAATGATTACTTACACCAGTGTGATAGTGTATAATTCACCTGTATGCCATATAGTAAATGGCAGGATTTTGGCTCTGATTTGTTTTATTTACAAAATGTGCACAGCTGCTGTGAAACCGTATGTACATTCAATTCAGCTAAAATATCAACTTGGAACAGTCAACAGAAACATATCAAAACATAGCAGCACAAACTTCTATTCCATTAAATACAACACATTTAGGAATAAAGATTTTTTCCCATTAAATTATAAATCTCTTTTACACTTTTAATATTCAGGTGAAAAAAAGATTGGAGATAGAGAAATAAAGCGCATCATTATTTTTCTTTAAATCTAAGTTTTCAGACCCAATCGGACCATAGATGAAGGGTTACGCATTAAACTTAAACATTTCTCTGTATGATGTCTGAGCACGTAAACATGCCTCAAACCTCTCTTCAGTATTGTCTCGTCTCTTTGCACAGCAGTCTATTGTTTTTTTGTTGCCTCTGCATACAGTGTGTCTATTTTCTCCTGGTACATCTTCACAACAATGGGTCGCCTCAGTTTCATGGTGGGTCCTGCACAGACAGGAAAAGCAGGTTAATTCAATTTAAATCTTAAGCTAAAGATTCAGTTTCTGCTGAGCGACACCCATGCAACATTTGATCCACTGCAGCTTTAAAAGATTTAAAGGGACAGATTTGATCTCTCTCAAACAAAACTTCATTGGAATGTTCTCTGGCATGCTGTACAGCCACAAAACATATCTGATGATGACATGACTTAGATTAAAAGCTGATTAAACTTGATTGACAGCAATAGTCAATAGTCCTGAAAAAACAGTGTCACATCGAGACCTTTGCTCCAGTTTTTAAACCAAGAGGAAGGAAATAAAACTCACCCAGTTCTCCTCCGCTGACAGAGAAGTCTCGCTCCAGTATGACCCACTTCTGGACCTTCTGGGCGTTGGATGTTGCTCTGGCATTAACGCGCTCCATGCCCTCCTGGATGGCTTTGTAGATAGCTGGCTCCTTATTGGCTATGATCTCCGACACCGTGGTCGCCTTGACATTGTGCTGCTGGCAGAAGCTCAAAGCCTCGGGGCTCAGCGTGTCTGTGGGCTCGCCATTGTCATCCACGACACACTGTGGAAACAGAGAGGCTCATTATTTTGCTTGTTTTTTTGTTTTTTTTAGCAGCTGTGACTGTGTGCAGGAATGGAGGTCTGGTTACTTTGAGAGTGAGGAACATGGAGAGGAACTTGAGTTTGTCTCCGAGCAGCATGGCATTGCTGATGATGGGCACCTCGGCCTTCACTGCGTCCTCGATGGGCACAGGAGGGATGTTCTCTCCACCGGCGGTGATGATCAGTTCTGTGCAAAAAAAAAAAAAACACAGTTAAGTTTCAAAAGTGTGTCACCTGTTTGACAATGTTCAGAGTCCAATGTTAAAATTTGCGTTACATTGCATTTTGTCTCATAAAGAACAACCTACAGTGGAAAAATATCCAGTTATCTATTTTCTAAACTATTTTCCCATGTTTTTGTGTCCAAGTGACAGATGGAGACAACAGTTTTTTAAATTGGTCCAGTATTGACAGAAACTACTACAGCCAGCAGCCATGAAACCGGCTGCAAAGCAATCCCTATGGGCAACCGTGCACCATCAAATTACGTCCATTAAAAGTGCTTGTTTTGCCACTGACCGGCTCAAATTGATGTTTAACTGGCAACATTACAGGAAGGATCCTACAGAGAAATGACATGTTTTTTCTTATCTTGATCCAATCAGTTTGTTATTGTGTGTAACCAGGCTTCGCTCAAGGAGAAGTCTCATTCTGAAATCTCACGAGAGGTGACTTGTTGCAGGAAAAACAACAGTGAAAACGTTAGTGTGAGGTGAGAAGAATGGTGTTTGAGCACTGGTTCCCAGCTGGTCCAGTCAGATTTGTTCTTAGTCATTAGCTCAAGGTCCACACAGTTTGAAATATTCAGCATCATACCTGCATTTGGCCATGTCGTCAAGCTAGTTGGCTGTCTTTGTCAAGTAGCTGTACATTATTCACTCACTCTACAGCAGGAAACAGCACTTCAAAATATAAACACTGTGCTGGAAATCCAATGTACTTAAAAATAACAATAACAAATTAACTCACAAACTTGACATGTTTGTGAGTCACTTGCAGTCCATTCAGAATAGACCCATGACCCACTTTTGGACCACGACCCACCAGTCGGGAGCCACAGTTGCCGACTGCAGCAGCCTCTCTTCATACTGAACCAATTTCAAAAATTGTTCTCTCCATTAGTCACTTTGACACAAAAACATGGAAAAATAAGGTCCAGGTTAAAATGGTGTAAATTTCCCCTCAAGACCAAATTCCTTTCACTACTAACTAATCTAAAAAGATGAAAAAAGGCCCAAAAAAGTTACAGTAAAGTTAGCAAGACTGCACATAAGATGCGGTAAAGTTGTGTTTTAGGATGAGTTTATATAAAAGGCTCACTTGCATGTGCCAAATTCTCACTGTAGAGTACTTTTACGTACTCAGTGAAGTACTCAGATCCTTTACTTATGTAAAAGCACCAACACCACAGTGTAAGAATACTGTAGTACAAATTTAAGTCCTGCATTCAAAAATATTACTAAAGTAAAGTAAAGTAGTATGTTCAGCAAAATGTACTAAAGTAACAAAAGCAAAAGTATTTGTTCTGCAGAAAAAAATGTGCCCTGTGATTAATATATTAATATATGACATTATTAGATTGGTAATACTGCTGGATTAATGTGTAAATGGTGGCTTAAGCAGTGTATTCATGTGGTTTCCAACCAATGAGACCACAGCTTACCCTTGATCCTTCCTGTAATGTACAGAAAGTCGTTCTGGTCATGTCTTCCCAGATCTCCAGAGTGCAGCCAGCCGTCCTGGTCGAGAGCCTCCGCTGTTTTTTCCGGCATGTTCAGGTAGCCCATAAAGACGTGCCGACCCCAGAAACAAATCTCTCCACTCCCGTGCTCATCTGGGTTCTCCAGCTTCGTCTTGCAGCCTGCCATCAACTTTCCACAGCTGGAGAGACAAATCATAAGTCAACAACGTGCTCACTTAGACCTGACGTGACCAAAAGTTGCACTGCAACTGCACCCCCAGAGTTTAGTACATAAAAAGGACATAATGTCAGTGAACTATGAGAAACATTTCTAGGTAAAAATATACAAACCTGGATGATTTGTGATTATTTAAACCAGTGGTTCCCAACTTTTTGGGGTGTGTGGCCTTTTAAAACAAATTAATGTCTTCAGAAAAGTTATAATTATAATAACTTTACTTATATACCACCGTTCGTGCAAGACGCAGCCCAAATTGCTTTACAACACAGGATTAAAAGAACAAAACTTGAACAAACATATCCCATATACTGCCGCAAAATGTTGCACACTGTTGTGAGGAGACCTCACAAACGAATGCAAGGTTTTCACATCCCTTGCACCAGTTATTAGAGATGGGATACTACTTTTTCATTCAGGATTAAATCTATTATAATATTGGCAAGTGCAACTTTTAAAACACTACTCCATCGATTTAGTATAGTCGTAGTTAAGTTGAACTATTTAAAAAAAAAAGTATTAACAGCCTTAATTACCCATAACGCAATGTAAGCACCAACAATTAGGTGATAGATTTGGATGGGACTCTTTAAAAACTTAATGTCACCTGGATGGGCGTGTTTTTGCATAACGCACCAGTGCACACTTCTGTGAGCTCCGTGACCATCTTGGCCTGTGCTCTGAGTGCAGGTTTACACTTAATATGATCACCTGCATGCACCTTTGTAAGAATGTAAATCAAAAATTACATAAACATAAATTATTTTGGTTTGATGAAAATGAGAAGTTGGACTAAGTGGCAAAGTATAAGCTTAAAATACAGTCTTCAGCTACATGTGACACTGACTCAAGTGACCACTTGTAAACAGACGTGTAAAATCTTTGAAGTTCCCCTTTAGGTCAAATCACAAACAGTTTGTCACAGCACCATGTAGTATTCACATCCATATTAACAACACACTTTAGTCACAGCTAACGTGTAATGCTCTGCTGCTGACCTTGTGATGCGGTAATTGTCATTTTGGGAGATGGTGTGAGGGCCGGTGCTTTCACTCATGCCGTATAGCTCCAGCAAAGGGATGTTCAGGCTCATGAAGTACTCCAGAGTGTCTTTGGTGATGGGGGCAGCTCCTGTGAAGCAGAACTTGCAGCGGTCTAAACCCAACGCAGCACGGACCTTCTTGAAGACCAGATTATTGGCCAGCATGAAGCCCCACGGCACCTGATTCTCCCTGTGACCCAAAAGATAAAGTAAAATTTACTTAAGAACATGGTCAGAAGGGATATATTTTACTCCACTACATTTATCTGACAGCTTTAGTTCCGTTACATATCAAAATTTTACAAACAAAATGTGATCAATTTATAAAATATGATACTGTGCTATAGATTAAACTATCCAGTAGAAATTAAAACAAATTTAACACAACATTTAAATGCTGCTCACATGCTGAAAATCCATTAATAACATTCCAATGATATGATATAGTGATATTACTCTCCCCAACAAGTAATTTTACTTAAATACTTTAGTCTGTTTACGTTGGTAAAATCTTGAAAATAAGACTTTTGCTTGTAATTGATTAGTTAGTAGTTAAAGCTGGGGTAGGCAGTATAATTTTGGCCTTACTGGGAAAAACTAAACTTAGAGCCAAGAGAAGGTGCAGAAGTCCAGTGTTCTCTCAGACCACTTAAATTACAATATGCTCAGTTTTCAGGTTTTGGAGAGCCTTGAATCACATTGTGTCCTCTGCCTCACTCCCTGCTGCTACAGACCATCTAGCTGGGAGGAGAGCGGGCAGCAGCTCCGGAGACAGACTCTTATCAGCAACCGTAGCATCCTGTATCCAGCCAGCGCAAACCCCAGCTCCTGTTGGAGCGGACAGCCCCAACTCTCCAACAGATCAGCAAACATTCTTCTCTTGTTACAAAGGTAAGACCCAGCACTGCTGCTGACCACCAGCCCGCAGTGACACCTGGTGCCGGGGGGGGTTTGGGCTGGCCGAATTTGAGCCACTACAGCTGCCAACCAAAGGTCCGTCTCCCAAGCTGCTGCCCACTCTCCTCCCATGGAAGCAGTGCACGGCAGCAGGGAGCGAGGCAGAGGGAACGTGGGATGGCTAGCTTACTAATTCTTGCTTCATTTGTGGTCTGATAAACAGAGACAGCAAGGCAAATAGGGGCTGAGTGAAAGAGCTGTGTGTAAATAAGATCAAATAAATCCATGTATGGGAAACACTGGGTGACTGTATGAAGTGCGTGCATATACCCAAGGTCATCTGGTGGGAGGGGCTTAGGACAGAGAGAGGAGAGCTGCAGGAGGAGGGTGTATTTTCAAATTCTGCCGGGTTTTTCTTATTCCGGATATCTACCCACCCCAGCTTTAAGTAAAAGTACATCCTTCACCACTGCAGCGTGGTGCCTTAAAAAAACTTAAGCAGTCATTCAGTGAAAACGTGTACCACGCACAAATAAATGATGTGTTCTTGCTGAATTCTAACAAAGGATCCTTGCTGTTGTCTCACCCGTTCATGACACTGTAGTTGTACTGCAGGCCTATGGACTTGGCCCAGTCCCCCACTGATCTCTTCATTGGGGATGCCTTTGCAGCCATAGCTTTCATCTTGTCCTGCATCTTCTCCCACACACGAGGAACCCCCATAAAACAAGTTGGACGAGCCTCTTTCATTGTGTTTACTAAGGAGCCCTGGAAAAAGTTAATATAAGGGATTATAATCAAAATTGGAAACTTTCATTAAATATTATATGCATATACTACAGTAGGCATTCTTACCTTGAGGGCATCTGGTTCTGCAAAGTAGGTGGTAATGCCATAACTAACGCCCATCCATATGTCGCAGAGCTGGGCCGCCACGTGACTGAGCGGCAGGTAACTGACCACCACCTCCTCAGCGTACCTGACATCTACAAAAGCAGCTGCAGTACGGCTCGTCCATGTCAGCTGCACATTAAAAAAAATGGGAGAGGAGTCATGCGACAGTTTTCCTATTAAAATGTTTCTCTTGATTATTTTTACTAAATAGCAAACAAACTGCTCACACAGACTCACCCACAACACACACACCAACTTCTGCATCAGCCCACATCCGCCACACACATGCAAGGATTAAAACGGAGCAGAAAATGTGCCAGATCCTATAAAACGTTTCGGTTGAGCCTGTAGTAGTAGTATGGTTTAGCTGTTTGAGTTTGAGGTGGTTCTTTACATCCACCAGCCAGCGTTCATGAAAGGGTGGTACAGTCTCTTTTTTTTTTTTTTTTTTTTTCTTTACATTTGAAGAGAATCAGTCGTCGACTTGTGTAGAGGAGGCCACGGCTGTTGCTTGGTTAGCTGTGATCTTTAAGTCATCAGGGCCGACCCAAATATGGCAGTGAAAGGGTTGGGAAAAATAAATGTGCCTCAAATATATTTTTCTAAAAGACCCTCTTTAGGGAGGGAGGAGCTTTGTGGTAAAAGCATCTGGTATGGGTGCCACCTGCCTGATAGTACTTAGAATATATATTGTAGCAGTTTCTGGAGTTCCACAGGGCTCCATGTTGGATCCTCCTCTTCTTTTCATTTACAAAAATAAACACTTAATTGGATGATGTTAAAATGTTGTAATATCTCCCAGTATTCTGATGGAAAATTTGATTCCTACCATGAATCTTAATATTGATAAAGGCCTGCAGTAAACTGTGCTTTTAAAAAAGTACACATTTTTTCAACTCTGTGTACATGTTTTTGACTATTTTACTACTGTTACAACTTTTACATACATGTCTAGGGGTGTTTGGAAAATACTGATGTTGATGGTAACTGATATTTAAAAGTGGTGTTAATAATGCACATATGATAATATCGTGTAAATGATCCAGCTCCTCTTCAATCATTTCCATTTCATTCCATTCTCGCTTCGTCTCCCTCCCCCAACGCCATCTGTTCGCCTTTGCACTATCTATTAGGTGTAATTGCTCTTTTTGTATGATTCTGTGCAGTTGCGGTTACAGACTCTCTCTTCACCACCCTACTTTTGACTTTTTTATAAACTAAATGCTTGTTTGGAAAAATATCAGATTAACTGATAATGAAAACAACATTCAGTTGCAGCCCTGTGTCATTTGTGTGATAAATATAAAAGCTAAGAAAAGAAAAATCTCTAGTCTGGATAACTCACGTTGTCATGGCTCAACATGACTCCTTTAGGGTTGCCAGTGGTTCCAGAGGTATAGATGAGAGTGCAGCACTCGTTGGCCCGAAGACTGTCAATAACAGCATTCAGCTCTGCATCCGGGATGTCCTCTCCCAGCTTCATGAACTCTGCCCACTACACAAATACAGAGATTGTGGTAAAATAAAAAAGTGTATCTCAGTAAGCATCAGCATCAGATAGTACTGTGTGTACAGTATCACATTCTTTATAACCATATGACTTATCTGTTTCATCAGTATGTTTGCTGAGTGAACGTACTGAATACAGGAACGGTGCTTTCTGGTGCGGCTCGCCTTTGTACTGGACGATGGCTTTCAGATGAGGTAGCTGATCTTTAATCTGTTGGAAAAGACAAATTTAACTAAGAAATGTAGGGCCAGATTTTTTTCTTTCTTTGCAAACTGTTATTGCAGGCACTTTAATAACCAATAAACCGACCTGCAGGATTTTGTCCAGCTGTTTCTTGTCCTCCACCACCATGACGTTGGCCTCACAGCTGTCAGCCACATAGCGACAAGCTTCAGGTGAGTTGGTGGTGTAAATTCCGGTTGCCAGACCCCTATGGCACAAATCAGATATAGGAGAAAGCTTTGTTGAATGCACACATTTCATTGCATGTATATTTTTAATCTTATTTTAACCACACAAGCCTAGCTAAATCTATTTTTCAAGGACGTCCAGGCCAAAATAGGTATTATTGACAATGAGTTAAGACATGCCACAATATTCAAATTAACCAAAACGTGATCATCAAATCATAAATAAGGTTTCTTACACAATTATACAAAGGATTTTATCCTAGGAACAACCTAAATGGCGTTTTAAAACAATCCAAGAGCTGTCAACCAAACTAAAACAGCTCATGAAAAATGTAAAATACCCCAAAACGTTGACAGTCCGAAGTTAAAACACAATTTCTGCATTAATGATTTAATTCTAGACTTTTGTTTTACTGGATATCTCATCTACAGCAGAAATTGGAGTTGCATCCTCACTTCACAGTAAATGTAAGTCTTTGAATTGGTGCATAAACTACAACCCAAACAGGTACGAGCAGGGACACAGAGATGTGTCGATAAGCGTGGACAGAGATAAATGTACAGTGCCAGGTGAAAACAATACTGAGACATCCCAACATGGTCTACATGGAATTCTATTAGCTTCACTTCCTTAAACGTGATCTTACCCAGCAAAGATGCAGCCAATATCTGCGATGAACCACTCGGGGGAGTTAAATCCCAGAATCCCCACACCACGGTAACGCTCCAGCCCCAACTGAAAGAGGACAAGTTTATTTATTTATTAATTTGTTTTAAAGAGCATGTATCTTTAATGACACAGCACCTCCATTACTCTTGACCTACATCTTGTTTCAAGAGCCACTCCATCTCATAGGATATGAACATGTCCATGAAACAGGAGACGAAACACAAGCTGTGAATTTCACACGCCCAGGTGTTCATTTTCAGCAGCTCTTTCTCACACCACGTAGAATACAGTGAGACAGGGAGGACAATCTGAGGTACTGTTTACAAAACAGGTGCAAACAGGAATTTGAAGTTTTGTGAGGCCTGTCGTTCCTCAAATAAAGTTCATGTGCATCTCACACCAATGCCTCTACTGAATCAACAAACCTCTGTTACAGTAGTTCACCTTATAACTCTCTAACAGCTTATAACTTGAAATGTTTATATGTCACTTCATATAATTTTACTTACTTGTCGCTTTATCTTTATGTATCTCGATTCACCTTTGTATACTTTTATGCGCTCGTCACTTAACCTTTATATATTCATTTGACCTTTATATACTTTTACTAACTTGTCATTTTACTTTTATAAATGTAACTTTACCTTTATCTAAGTTTACTTATTTGTCACTTTACCTTTCAATACTTGTACGTTCTTATTTTAACTTGCACTATTTTATGTCATAGATTCTGATTTTGTTTTTCTCTCATGTAATTAGCATTGCTGGAGACATGCATTTGAAACATTTTCATTGACAACTACTGCTTCTATAATTGTACATTTGATAATAAATAACCTGAAACTATAAATGTAGAATATCGCATATGGTGCACACAGGTGTAAGAGCTAATGTAGTGAAAATGTTCAGTGTTTTGGCTTCAGCGCACTTGATTTGAATGAAAGAGTGACTGACTTTTAACTTTAAGGGTGTTTGAGGGTCTTTACATCTGCATTAGGTGTAGACTTTGTTGCATGTTTTCATCCCTGCTCCTCCAGTTTTAGGAGAACAATGATCCTGAACATACAAACACAACTAAGACAGGATATTTATTTGCTGAAGACAAGTCGTCTCTGAAGCAAGAAAGCAATGAAGATGACTGCAGTAAAAGTCTAGGAGAATATCATCGTTAAAGATGATCAAGTGTCTGTCTTTGGGTCATATCATTAAATATGATTTAGCTCCTTTAAAACTTTGAGTGTGTTAATGTGTTAAATACAATGAATTAATTTAACCTGGCTAGTTTCTGTTCCTACAGTTTGTATAAAAAAGGCTACAGTTCCTATATTGTTGACCCAAAGCAGAAGTAACCAATGCTAAGTTAAAGCTTAAGGCCAACTTAACACAGTTAGTAATATTAAAAAGCCTTTATTTTAATCGGGCATGTCAGAGATTAAAATATATACGACCAAATGCCAAAAGCGCCGACCGGTTTCGACCAACAGGTCTTCTTCAGGGTGTGGCAGAAAAATTACCATTTTTAGGGGGTGGCCACACCCCGAAGAAGAGGTGTTGGTCAAAACCGGTCGGCGTTTTTGGCATTTGGGCATATATATTTTAATCTCTGACATGCCCGATTAAAATAAAGGCTTTTTAATATTATTCCTTGTCTCGGTGCGTAGTGTGCCTGAAGAAAGCCCGAGTGGCTTACGCCTCTTTTGAACAGTTAATATTCAACTTCAAGAGCACCTCGCGTTTACCTGGAGTCTACCTGAGAGCAGCCGGTAATTTTTGTTCTTTTTAACACAGTTAGTGTCTCATTCAAAATACAGTGTGCTCGAGTAGAGAGCAAACATACCGAAAAATGTGTTCTGATCGTACTGTTGTAATAGTTTTCACAGTTTATGCAGAACCAGTGGTTAAATGTGACCGAGTACATTTCTATTTTGCTTCTTTGTACTTCTACTACATTTCAGAGGCAAGTATTGTACTTTTGACTCCATTAGATTTATTTTAACCCTTTAGTTAATTTGCAGATTCAGATTATTAGCACAAAAGATAAATCAACTCATGATATATTATTATAGATTAAACTACCTAGCAGCATATAAGTAATTAAAACTCACTCCATCTTTACCAGCTGCAATATTAAAATGCTGAACACATTAATGCATCATTAAGTAATCCAATAATGCAACATGCATTATTCTGTAATGGGACATTCTGCGTGGTTTTTGTGCTTAAACTGCATTTTGATGCCAATACTTTTGCACTTTTAAGTATTTTTACAGTGTAATATCGGAGCTTAAAGTAAAAGATGTGAGTACTTTTTGCAGCACTGTGCAGAACAAGTCAATTAGCAAACAAACAAACCTTAAGGAAGCTTTTAGCTGCTGCCCGGCACTGCTCATAGTACTGCCTCCATGACACCTTCACCCACTGACCCTCTTTCTTGAAAGCCAAGGCTGGATGATCCCCACATTTCTCTGCCGTCTCCAGGAACCGCTGATGGACTGTCACTGGAGTCTCTGAGGTTGGACCCGAGCCCTCCATCCTCAGCCTGACTGCCTTGTCTCTGCTGCTGCTCCATAGCTCATCAGCTGGTGCAAGAGGTGCCAGCGCATTCGACGCCTGCAGGGGAACTGCCTTGGGCTCTTCTTCATAGGGACAACAGGGACAGCCGTATTTACCCGCCATTAATGAAAGTCAGAAGACACCCACACCACACAGAGACACAGCAAGTTTTAGAGATAGAACCAGGTGTGTGAGAGGACTGCAGAAATCTCTGGACTACCCCTGTGGGTTCGTGACACCTGGTGTGTCAGGGCAACATGATTTGTAGGTTGTGCAGTGAGCAGGTGGGAGGAGCCAATACTGTTACCTGAGACAAAACAGGAATGTCTGTGACTACCTACCAATCAGGTTTGGTTAGAGGAACTAATATGGTTTCAGTGCAGTAGAGTAGATGAAAGCTTCTGAGGACAGAGACACAATAATGGTGTGTTTGTTTTGCACAAATGTGCTGCTCTAATTCCCTCCTGTTATTTGCTTTGCTTTTTTTTTTATCATACGTAACATTATATTCTTTTCCTCTGTCTTCTTATTCCTGAATCTTACCAAAACTCTACAGTAGGATGGTACTGATTTTTTGCTCTTCTGCAAAAAGCGAAAAATCTGTTCTATCTTTCTGTCAGCTTCTCACAAACAAACTTGAGCCCCCAAGCATTTAATCTACTGTTACAGCTCTTTGACCTCAGATGCAGTTTCTTCCGTGAGGCATGTGTGGCCGCGAGCACTCCACTTAAAGGTGAAGGTCTAATTTCCAAACTTCAGTCTGGCTTTAACAATTTCACAACACGACAGCTATTTTCACAAAGGTCACACATTTCTGCCAAACTGCTGACCATTTTGGTGCATCATTTGATACGGTGACTCAGGTGGTTTTTACTCAACAGCCTCTTTACTGCATCTAAAAATGCCCACAAGGTTCTCAAACACACTGTTAGACTGTTTCAGATCACTTTCCTTCTTAATGTGTTATCAATTTTATCTTCCTCCATTATGAAACCCAATATAATTCCTATATCACCCACAAGCATGTTGCTTATATGACACACAGAAATATTTCCCTTTCAATTTCAGTGACTCAAATCGCTATGACTGTTTGCTCTATCTGAACATCAGACATACAGCTGTAATCGATGGGCGTTCACTGATTCCACCTTAAGGATAGAAAGGTTGCGCAATATTATTTTTGGGAGTCATTTAAGGCTACAACACATCGGCACCTCCTCCAGAATGCTGCTGGAGGGATTGCTTTGGCACTAAACCAATAATCAGTCATCACTTTGTGCTTCCCCACACTGGTTTCCTGACAGTTTTAAGTGGATTTTCAAAAGCGACTGATTGTTTTAAAGGCGAAGAATGCTGACAACTCTTTTGAAATAATAATTAAACCTGCTGTCAACGAGAAAGCTGCTCTTTTCTGCTTCAAGTTCAAAGTTCAAAGGAAACTTGAGGGATTTTAAAACCTTTAAAACCTTGCTTTATTTAAAAAAATATACATGTAATCTATCTATTTTTTAATGTGATGTACTTTATCATTGCAAAGAGCTTCCCAAATGTTCTTTTTGTTGTTATTTCACAGCCCTTTCTCACAAGTTGCATTCAGGGGCGGAGCTGTGGGGGTTTCTGGGGCCTTAAATCTAGTAACATTTGACAATTTTTGCCTCTTCTTAGGTGGCAAGAGTGAAAATTCATTGTCCTCAACATTTGCTGTGTTACAGTTTCAGAGTGATGAAGACAGTCTGGGAAAAATTAAATAGAAAACACTCTGAAGTCGTCGAAATCTGTGGCATGGGCAGTGACTTGCGGCATTAGAAACTGACAAAAAAAAGGCATCCTTTAATGCGGCATGACACGTGGCTGGTTGCCGTTATAGTTTAATGGCTCCTGGTGGTGTCAGCGGGAAATGCAGTGGGGCAAGGACGAAACTTAAGGTGGCGAAAGTCTGAGTAGGGTGGGCCAGAGGGGTGTTGGATGTGTCAAACAAACACCGACTTTTCACTTGAGAGAGCAGTGTTCGCGTCCCATAAGATTCTTAAGCCAAACCCTGTTCTTTTTTCCTAAACCCAACCATGTGAGTTTGTTGTTGAAGGAAAAAACATAAATTTGCGGTGCTGACATAGTGCCTTTATTTTGAAAGAGACTGTATGTAAATGTTAAATTTCCTGTGAAAACAGAAGTGTATTTTGAAAGAGGATAATGCATGTGACCGGCAGAACTTGACACAGTGTCCCAGAACATCAACAACCAACGCATCTAGGATACCCTGCACGTCGTATGAGGATGTCCACGACAAAATATCAATAAGTGACGAGGTCGGAGTGAGAATGTGTTGTAAAAAACTTTCAAGTGAAGCATGACCCTGAAACAGCCCCGAATGTTTACAATGTCTGGCTCCGCCCCCTGGTTTTATATGTTTTTACATGTAAAAACAAAGAGTGATGCTGCCTTCTTAGACATGATTTAAATAGTTTTTAAAGGTCTTTAAAGGTAAAACTAATCAAAGAATTTCACAATAAAAGACAAAGGCAGAAAAAAGAAACAGAATTTGTGGAGCAGCTACGTTCTTTTTTCTTATTTCTTGTCTTGTTAATCTCACTCAGATTTGTCTTGGAGCCTTTGAGAACCACTCTGCTCTACAATCAGCAGCCCAACAGTATGAATGTTATTAGAATTTTTCATTTTTGAGGTGCTTTTTGTTTTTCTTTTTCAGATTAGTGTCTACACTTACCTAGTGAAAGTCTGTCAGTGGCTTCCTCCAGCTCAGACGTTGAGCTGAGCTCAGCTTTAGTTGCGTGGCCGTTGAGGATAAGAGGGGAGTGGTGGTTGTTTAAGTTTGTGGAGTCTGACAGAGTCTGTTCCTTTTGGGTCGAGATGCTGTGGAAAAAAATACATTTTTAGATACACAGTTTGAAGTAAAAAAGTCCTAAGTGGATCAAATCTACATGATAATAAAGATGTGTTGGATCATGTGTCAATACCTCTCATCTGTAACATCCAGGACTGCAACACCACCATTGCTTTTAACCGAATCCTCTTGTTCACTCATCTTGTATTTGCTGGAATAACAGAGAAAATTATCTTAAATGGACGCAAAGTAAAATCTGGCCCTTCCTTCAGTGAGGACCCTCCATGCAGATAAGACTATCTATTATGAAACAGCAGCAGCGCTCTCTCGTCATTTATACAAGACTGACATTCACCAAAGTCATTGCAACAGGTCAGAGCCTGTGCAATCACTACATGTCGAAACTTTTCATATTGTGCCAGACAACATTTCAGGACATCAGCACGTATTCACTATTGAAACCCTTTCACCTTAATAATCACACTCAGAAGCCCAATGCACTCTATCAGGTCAGTTATTAATGGTTAAGTGACGAACCAAGGTTTAAAGTGTCACATGAAATGTAAATATTGTCAAACACACAAGATCATCATCATCGAGGGCTTCCTCCGCTCTCCTGTGTACAGTGCGTACTATAGAGAGTGAGGTAATGCCATCTAGTGTGCAAATGATTCAACTGCTGTGTATTATGGTCACAAGATGTACCTTCAAATGATGACAGTGCCTAAAGTAACCAATCAGTTCACCATATCTGTAGAGATAAGAGTTAAAAACAAATAGGCAGTGGTGGAAGAGGTACTCATACCTTTAACTTAAGTAAAACTAGTAGTACTGCACTCACCAGTAGTGGATGACGTATCTGAAGGCCATACTTGAGTAAAAGTACAGATTTTATTGCCAGGAAAATGACTTTGGTTGAAGTTAAGGTCAGTAAAAGTCTTTAAGTATCTGATATTTACCGTACTTCAGTGTCAAATGTAATTTTATGATGAACAAAATGTACTTAAGTAGAAAAAGTACAAGTACAATTTTGTTAATTTTAAAAAAAGTTATTTCTTTGTAACATGTACACTATCCTAAAAATGGAGCGTATATAAAACAAGGTCTTTGAGTTTTTCCTTCTCTCTCATTCCTCGGCAAAGTTTATATTTGATACTCACAAAAAGCAGATTTTGAGCTTTTTCATTTTATTTCTCAAACATTATTATCGTTATCATTTGTCCGTCCATCCGTCCCTTCCTTCCTCCCTACCGTCCCTATTTTGTTGTAAGTAACTAAGATGCTGAGGCAAAATGTCTCGGAGTAAAAGTATACATTTTATTAAAAATTTAGTGGGGTAAGAGTGGACGGTCACAGAAATATATCTCCCAAAAAATACCTAAGCACTGTAACAAGTATTATTACTTTTATTACATTACACCACTGGGCAGATTACTCGCTGTCATACAGTTATATTGTTACATATATATCATATTATTGCACTCTAAGCGGTACGGCCATTAGACAAGCTCCACATTATAAATACTTGGGCATCTAGATTGATGACAAATTCATCTTCAAGCCACGAAATAAGTACAAATTAAACTTTTTATACAGAAACCAGTCCTATCTTGTAGAAAGAAGATTGTGGAAGCAATCTTTCCGTCAGTGCTAGACTATAGTGATCGCCATGTGGCAGCCTCCACTCTCATCCCCCTAACTGCTGTCTACCATTCAGCCCTTGGATTATAACTGGAGACAGTTATAGCTCTCATTATTGTTTTCTTTATCAAAAAGTGGGTTCGCCTTCTCTTTCTATTAGAAGAGACTAGCATTTGTTTTTGTTTATTCATAAAGGACTTCTTCAAAAATTGCCCTCATATTTGACGTCACGTTCACACGTGTGTCGTTATCTATGTACTCAGGTCTCTCCTGAAAATGAGATATCGATCTCAACGAGTTACCTAACTAAATAAAGGTTTATACTGATATATTGTATTTCATATTATATATCTACTGATGCTTTAAGCAGCATTTTAATAATGCAGCTGGTGCAGGTGGAGCACATTTTAACTTCTTTATATGCTGTTAGATTGTTTAATCTATAGGACAATATCAAGTTTTGTTTGTAAAATCTGTAAGTAACACCAGCTGTCAGAGAAATGTAGTGAAAGTACAATATTTCTCTCTGCCACATAGTTGAGTAGATGTACAAAGGAGCATAGCATTGAAACGTGAGTAAATGTATCTCAATATTGTACTGAAATACACTTAAGAAAAATCTACTTAGTTACTTTCCATGACTGAAAATAAGTGCCATGTTTCCTGACATGTCTCAAGACACATTTGTAATACAATGGTGTCAGATAAAGATCTGTGGACCCAGCACACTCTCAGTCTGACCTCCAGTTATTAAGATAAAATTTTTCAGGACCAAAGTTCATACGACTTACAACACTACAGTGTGGCAACCTGAAGTCTTTGCTCTCGATTATGCAAATATCAATGAAAGTGCCCTGTAAAGCAAAGCATGAAAAGAAGATTCAAGACTTGGATTTGTACATTACCCAGAGAGCAGATGTTACCTTTTGAGAAATTAAATTGAATCTTATAGTAAAAAATGATTAATAGAAGTCGTACAGTCCCATCTGAAAAACTGAAAATCCACAGACGTTACAGATCTCGGTTTATAAAGGTGACATCCCGGAGAGCTCATGCTTGTAGCTGTTTGTAAAAGATCAGGAGAAGACAGCTCATGCTTGTAGCTGTTTATTTAAGGCCAGTCATTGTGGATGGCGAGGTTTAATGACTTTGTTGACTAAACAAAAAAAGCCAAGGAGTCTGCTCACATCAGATGGCTATTTCTATCTCTTAGTCATGTATTTGTCTCAAACGTACATTCCCTGAAGGCTGGCGTGTTCAGTTTGCTTCTGTCAACAAGATTACAGTCTCATTTTCTCTGCCTTAAAATCTCAAAATGAAATCGTCAAAGTCGTTTACTGTGAAATTAAAAAGCAGCTGAAGCAGAAAAACAGCTGTCAAAGATGTGGAAATACTCAAGCAGTCGCCATAGCAAGTTACAACAAAAGCCTTTCCACACACTGTAACATCAGAAAGCTTTTCCTACCTTGTTCTGAGACGGAGCTGATTGACAGTAGTCGTCAGGTGCAGGACAGACCTGGATCAACCTTCACCCGGCGCAGGTGCTTGACTTTTGCTCGCCTATAGGTGACTTGTGTGAATGTATACCGACTTCCCCTGTGCTCACGCCTGACGTCCAGAGCTTTACAGACTTGCGCAACCCCGAGGTTGTGTCGACCAGTTAAAGATCCACCAACAAACTTGACCAAAGGTTATGGCTCCTGGAGGTGAAGAAGACCTGGAACCTGATACACAAACAGTCTGCAGCGGAGCCTGTTGTGGTTGTATCAACAAAAGCTGACTACCTGTTGGTGTTGGTGACGGTCCAAAACATTTAAAGCTCGAGCAGGTGTGTGGGGTTGTTATTGAGACTTTTATCATCCCAAATCGACTGAATGAAGACAAGTCATTATCAGATAGGCATGAGGAGACATGTCAGGGGAAATAATGATAAAGCTAGATAAGTTCTCTCAGGTTTAGGAGGATAGATGAGACTTTGGACCATAAAAAGAGTTATTCAACAGCTGAACTAAACTTGTGAAACTCTTTTTCTACAAGATTGGCACATCAAGATGGACATGTCAAAATGATGGCAGTGTGTGCTGTAATGCACAAAATATACACCTTTGGTAGACTCAATTTTCTTAAAAACTCATTTAATAATTCCACTTCTCTTTCTACGTCTAATTATTTGTGATATGTATAAAGTGCATGAGGGAAATCAGTAAGAAACAATGATTTCTACTTGATTGAAGCAGTTTAAAATGTCGTTTTGCGTGTCAGCACAGGCCTTGTTTCCTTTTTTTCTGCTGACCTGTGTGTTTCTATTTGTCTGAGCGCTGCATTCAAGGAGACGAACCTTGTTTAATAAGTAAATATAGAGGAAAGTTCAGCCCCCTCCCCCCGGGTTCTCAAACGAACTACAGTTACCTTCTCACGGGCACCGAGGTCACTGTATCGTACCACCCAGTCACACCACATCTGTCCAAACTCCGACCCTCACTGCTACTATCTGGGTACATGCCATCTGTGAAGGTGGTGAATGAATAGTGCAGGGATTAATGAGTGCCTGACATGCGTAGAGGAGGTCATAGGAAACCAAACAACACACACTGACATTTGAGATGTAGTGAAGGTAACATTATATAATATGTTTTAAACAGGGTTATCTTGATACTAAAATACATAGTTTAAATGATGATAAAACTATCAGAAATAAGGAACTCCCTAGGGGAAAATGCATGACCCTCCATCCACCATGAATTATTTATAAGATTTTTAAAATGTACCCTTTGACATCTAAAAGTTAAAAGTTGAAGATGGATGAAGTTGAAAAAAGCTTTGGTTTTTCACTGAGTTAAGATTATTCTATGATATCATAACTTGTCTTGCTTTTCTTGTATTTCCTGCAAGGATGAGGTGTTCATTGTTGTACAATTACATATTGTACCTGACGCATACGTACATGTATGTATGAACAGTGTGTGTGTATATCTATATATGCATTATGACTGTTGTAATTTATATTTAAGTTTGTTTGTGATGCATATTTTTAGTCACCATTTGTTTAATGTTAAAATAAATAATTTTAAAAAGCAATTTTTAATTTATAATTTTACAAAATACTGGGATATCATTCAGTAGAGCAGGATTTAAAAAATGTATCTTGAAAAAATATAAATATTTAATAACACAGGAGTATTATTTCTCTAAATAAAAAGTGCATTCCACAAGTTATTTTATATACAAATATATTATTTTATGTGTTTAGTATGTGTGTAAATGTTTACATTTTTATTCAGTTTGTCTCATTTTGATGATGTCATTATCAGTTTTTGATGTTGTAATCAATCTATATGTTTCAGGTGTTTTAAGATTTTACTCTACATCTTGATCAGTTGTTACAACCTGTGGCTTTGTATATCAACCTGTACATATGTTATTTAATTATTGCTTATGCACTTCTGGTTAGATGCAATCTGCATTTCGTTGCTCTGCACTTGTGACGTGCAATGACAATAAAGTTGAATCTAATCTAATCTTATCTAACAGAGTTATTGTTTTACACTGCATATAAATGATGCCTGACAAAAGGTCTACAACATAAACATAACCTCTAATAAACTCAAGTTTACTGTGGGATTGAATTCATCTTTTTTTCTCACCATAATTTGAGTAGAAAATCGAATGCAACATGTGCATAAAAATAAGATGTAAAACTGATAAAAACTCCTTGATATTCTTTGACTATGGCTGTCTACATTAAACGTCTCATCGTATTTTGTAGCTAGAAGTAGTATTATGTGTTGACAACAATGTCATAATACTATATAAGGAAGCTGTCTGTTTCATTTCACCCAAAGACCTACGGAGAATAAGTTTATACTTCCTCCTACTCCTTTTCAAATGTGTAAATGTGTTCTGTCTGTCTGCTTGTTTGTATGTTCATGTCAGATTTTTACACAATTGAAATAAATATCAAATATAATATCAAATATCAAGCCGTCGTGTTTACTCACTATTTAGGCTACACAACATAACCTTAAAGAACTAAGTTGAGTTTTACGTTTTCCATTTCAAAAATAGTGTCTTTATTTGCAGGTGTATCAAACGTAATATCTTTATTTTTACATTTAATTTTTACATTTGTCGAGATCAACATTATTTACATGTCATATTTTTTGAGTGGTGAAGCGAGTTTTTGTACAGAATGATGGGACGAGAATGTGAACTACACCCATAATATAATTAAGTCATGCCTGTTGGGATTAAACACATAAAAGTAGCCTGAAAAGACTGACGCACACATTAACAGGGAGAAGAAACCATTATCCTGGTGGCCACTTCATCTGTCTTCCCCCCAGCACGTGGATGTGAAGGTGGTAAACTGACTGAGCACCGTGTTTTCCATCGTTGATCACTGCAGAAGGAGGAAACATATTGAGAATTTAATGTGCAAGTAACTAAACCACCTGTATTTTCACATATATGACTGTAGGGCCATTGCTGTAACTTACCCACTCTGTATCCTTCTTTTAGAGATTCTTGCTTCGCCACATTCTTGGCAACAACCAACAAATGTCCTAAGAGCTGAAAGTTGGGAAAAAAAAAGAGCGTGACTAAATATAGAGGATATTTTGTGGGAAAAAAACGTGGTTGCAGCAAAAAGTGTTCAGGCTGTATCGCAGAAACACTGGTTTTAATTGCTTTATAACATATGTATTTTGATATAAGGTGTGTAGAATCTACCTTTAATGAAATGTGCTATTTAATAAAACCGTCTTGCTACACTTTAATGTTAGAGGCATGTCAGTGACTTCCAGTACGACAACTCCTCTCTGAAAACACCAACATATTTTAACTACTGGTGAGTTTGGTTGATTCCTTGTTGTGGCAACAAGATGCCGTCCTGTTCCTCTGCTTAGTGTTACGTGCCCTAAAGGCTGCATGCTGCAACAGTGACAGCAAACAGATTTTATGCACACATCTGGTCCTGAGGGCAAACTGGAAGCTTACTGTGTAAAGTCTGTATGTCTGCCAAATGTTTGTTTGAAGATTTTCAGCTGTTCACGCTGTTCACAGCAATAAAGGTTGGGTGAACAACAAAAAGTGTTGCAGGTATACATCACTAAATGCCCTAAAGTATGTTTACATTCCTAACGCACATGCTTGTTTGCTTCTGGTCAGGGAGTATATTCTTGATATTTTGGGCCAGGTAGCTCAATTAAGGGAAATTTAAGGGTCATACCACACTGCAAAACTGCTCAGGAATGGCCAGAGGAGGATGACGTAGGGCTCAAAGCATCAACCTGGCCTCAAAATTTCCCAGATCCCACTCTGATCGAGCATTCATGGGACACGCTGGTACCCCAGAGGTACCCCTAATCCACGGCTGGGTTTCTTTGGATCGGACTTGGCTCTGACTTTTCAAGGCATGGATACAAGACCTCTGGGATTGTTCAATGGTGTCTGGCACCAGGGCGTTGGCGGTGGATCCTTTGAGTCCTGTGTGTTGTGAAGTGGGGGACCAGCACGTCCCACAGATGCATGATCGGATTGGAATATGGGGCTGCAACCAAATGTCCAATCTCTTGATTTGCAGACTGAGCCCTCGCAGACTTCAGTTGCTTGTAGTGTAATGTATTTACTGTCATCACGTGAAGTCTGAAAGTACGGACACTGCAAGTGGCTCATAGGCAGCCCTCGAGACTGTTTTACTTGTTGCCGTGGCAACATTCAACTATCTCTGCTGTCATATTCATATATGTATATGTCCTATAAGTTGATGAATAGTGCCTACTCATCTGTCTCTGCCGATAACAAGACATAAATCCCATGTGTAGCTTTTTGCGTGACTCAACAAAAATGTATTAATACATCTCTATATAACAGGCTACACATGTTCAAAAACAGAAATGTTTGTATATATGAACAGGACTATAACTCAATAAATTGGGTATTATTTACATTAGAAACCTTCTTTTCATGTTTTTTTGCATATTTTTTAGCCTATTACACTGCACAGTCTGATAATAATAAATAATAATCTGCAATAATAAAATACATTTTCAGTCCCTCTACAGCCTTTACTGCATATTTCTGTATTATGATGTGGTTGGATATTATTTCTGACCTACAAAATCCAAGTAGCATTTAATAGGCCAAACTATCAAAAATGATTTAACACATTCATGTTTTTTTTTCGGCAGTTGAAAAACCCACAACGTCACGTCTGTATGCCAATGAAATGTGAGATATTAAATCAGTGAAGTCTGTACGCCAAGCAGACTCTCTGGAAGTCTGCAGAAAGTCGGCTTGAGGCCCCCTGTTGACTGGTTGAACTGTGGATTTGGACAGCCCTCCGCACTCTTAGACTTTCCAGGAACATGCCAGCAAAGTCCAGGAGTATGCAAGTGCGGCAAAGTCCTGACATTTGGATTCAGCCAGGGTCATTCACAATTTCACATCAACCAGCATGGTTCTCCTTCACACTTGGCACACGGGAGAAGTTTCAGTGTTGCAACCTTACCGCTAGGTGCCACTAAAGCCTACACACTAGACCTTTAACACCAATGGTTTTGTGTTTGGAGAGTGTAAGATTATGGATGGACACACTTACCTCAGCGTCATCATCTTTGACCTCACTTATTCTGGGAATAGGGACTCTTGGAATAACCAGGAAGTGAACAGGGGCCTGTGGGTTGACATCCCTGAATGCCAAACACTGATAAACACACAAAAACAACATATATGAATTGCACAACTTTACTTCAACAGTCAAATGTGGATTTATCTCTGACCTCCACGTGGAAAAGGCCAATGGAGATAACATGTTTTAAAGAGGTTGGCTGTTTACCTTGTCATCCTCATAGATGATATCAGCAGGGATGCTTTTGTCAATCACTTTGGAGAAGATGGTTGGAGCTGGGGAGCCATATTTCTTGCTGGCTTCCTCTGCCAGTCCCACCTCGTCACTTTTGGTGCACAGTGGTCTCTGTGGGTCAAACACAAACACATGACACAGAAGAAACATAATAAAAGCTCCGAGCTGAAAACTGCTGGCAGCATACAAACAAACGACTTATAAGGGGGACAATATACCAAACCTCTTGGTGGTGGCGCACTGCAGGTTTCCCACAGCCACCACCAGGCCTGGTTGGACAGTTGTTGTCAAAATGCTCAGCAGAAGTTAACGAAAAGAAAAAGTATATGAGAATCAGACGGGTTATTTTTAGAGCAGCTACCTCGGCTTGACAAACACGGTGCAAACGGCTGAGGTGAGCCGTCCGGGTCCAGACGAACTGAGTCCGCAAAATTTGACGGAAATACATAGCTAGCTAACTAGCTATTATTGTTATATTAATATTGAAAGTATAGTTATACGCCCCGTCAATATTTCGGGATTTATCTTAATTTTCTGACACGACACTACATACTCCAGAAATATTGCTCACAGACGAAAACTCTGTACTGTACGTTGGTGTTGCCTTCAGGTACCTCATTATACCTGGTGTATATCAAGTTTTCAATACGACTGGTCTCCGTTTGCACTAGGCTACAAAAAGTGAGAGAGGTATAAAGTTGTTATTTTACCGGATATCAATTTATATAATAGTGTTGGATTAATAGGGGTATTTACGTATGGTTCATTTTATTAACATTGTTGGAATCGAGCGTAAAATTACGACTGTAATGCCAAACTCACATATAACGTCATTAACTGGCCAAAAAAAATGTGCCTTCATCGCATCATTTGTGAGGCATAATTTAATTGCTCATTGCTCAGTCAATTCTTACACTTGACTGCGTACATTTTGGTGTCTAAAGTTTGGAAATGTCTTTGATAATGCTGTTTAACTTAAATAAACGACATTTTTAAGTGCGTTTGAAGGAGACATATTTATCAGTACAAGGGTTGCTTCAAGAGCGTCAACGTTCTCTAACGTTAACTTTGACGCTAGCATTAGCTATAATATGAACGTAAATCATATAATAAGGACTTATATGTTAATAAACTATAATGGTTAGTGTTACGTTTCTCAGTTTATATATAGGGGTATATGTTTAGACAGTTAAAACACTGTGTAATATGGTATTTAATGTATGATTTTTTTTGTGCAATAGGGGGCGCTGGGGGGCCGTTAGCGCATATGTCACCGGAAGTACAACTTGAGGTCACGAAAGAAACATGGCGGCCTCCCGCACACGGCTGCCCTTGCTGTTCCCTAAAAACCTGCCTCCGTTTAGAAACCAAAGGCTTTCCCACACAGAGGCTGCGGTTAAGGAGCCTGCGTATCCCCCCATCGTCCCCTCTCTTACGGCTAAAAGTAAATCCGCCCGGGTGCGACAAGCTCAGGAGCAGGTGAAGAACATATGTGCCTCACCGGTGGAGGAGAAGATCCCCCTCATCACTCGCATCCAGCGAAAGAAATTTGTCGTTTACCCTCAGACTTTCGCACGGAACGCAGACACATGGTACCAGCACTTCACCAAGACCGCAATTATCCCTGGTCTACCGGAGAAATTCACCCTGAGCCCGGAGAAGACGACCGGGGGTGAAGAAGGGGAGGAGAGCTCGCCGCCAGCCGCAGCTCAGACCGCAGTACCGGGCATTGATAATGAGGTGTTCGCGGACATCCGCTCCTTGGTCACCCGTGTGATTTTGAAGGAGCACTGGCACATGAAGAAACGGAAACTTTTCCTGTACAGAGAGCAGGAGCAGAGTGTTGGACCTTTACTGAGAAACCTGGTGACTGGACTCACCTTCAGTCTGGCCAAATACAACCCACTGTTCCGCCTCTCCAGTCTGGGTATGGACCATTAATCCCACACCTGTCAAACTGGGGTGGATTCAGCTGCTTTGCCACCAACTTTAGCACCTTTTAAATTGTAATTTCCAGGCATATGTGTCTTTTAAAAACTGCATATTTAGGAGTACAGTGAATGTGGCTGGAGAATTTTAACATGTAGGGAGTTAATCCTTATTTTTACTGAACAAAAAGAGCAGAAACATATTTTTCGCCTCCACACTTTAACACATTTAACAAGGACAACAAAATTAAACAAGGTGATCATGAACATTTGCTCACTGCAAACAGATATAAATATACATAAAAAGGTATTATATAAACAAAAACACTACTATTTGTAGACAATAGTCCAAAGTGCAAAACATTTTTGAATAGATATGGAATTATTAACGCAACAGGTTGCTTCACATACATGATGTAGTTGGATTATTATCATTATTTACAGCGTGGTTACATTCACATTGAAAGTGATGATATTTACATGTTAAAAAAGTATGTACACTATATAAATATACAAGCACAGTGAAGTGCAGAGGATGTTTGGGAGGGCAGCATGATGATGGATGTTTCTGCTGATATCCAGTATGTAACAACTTATTTGACAAATAACCGATACAGATATCAGTTCTAATGATCATCAAGTCCCTTCTGTAGTGGAATTAACATCATATTATGCATGCATATTTGCAGATATTGTCGTGTTTCCATAATGTTTGGTTATTGACACTACGACTGATGTTAAGTGTTCATCAGAGCTGTTGGTTGTAGTATTTCATTTTGGTGCTGAAGTGATTAGTTCATTAATTGGCTTGACCGCCAATAGAAATTACAACTAGTTGAATTTTCTGAAGCAAAAATGGCAAACATTTTCTTGTGCAAGCTTTTTAAAATGTGAGGATTTGCTGCTTCTCTCTGTTTTTATAACATCGTATAAATAATATTGAATATTGAATTTTAGACTTTTGGTCAGACCCCAAAAAAATTCTTGGTCATTCTGGAGTTTCTCTGACATTTTTCCACTATTTTTTTTTAAACCTAGAATATGTTATTAATCAAAAAATCATTAAACAACAATGAACATTCCTGCTTCATCAAACTAGGTTCTGAAGTGGTGCCTTTAGAACATCTGGGACAGGGTATTGTTTAATATGGTACCTGAGTTATGTAAACAATACCATAGAAATACTTTTTCACCAAACAGTATCTCACTTTGAGGAATAAAAACATGTTTTTCAGTTTGACAAAAAGCCAAACTTTGCTTAATTTTGAAAACTGAACACAAGCAGCTGAGAGCTTTGTACAAATGAAATACAGACTGAAAGTTGCAAATTTATTATTTAAATAAAGAAATATCTGACCAGAGAAAAAGATATCAAGAAAACAAAATCTACCAAAACAGGATACATAAACCAAAATCCTGCAGTGTCTAGTTTCAGATCCCAACAGCAGTATTACTGTGCATCCATAAATTATTATTCCACAGACTGTTTGACCTCTGCAAGTCATTTATTTTCTGTGTGTCTCTGTCAGATATTGATCCCCAGGTAAACTTTTACTGGAGGAGAGGACAGAGAATCATCCCAAAGGGGCATCGCAGACGCCACCTAGAGCCGACCAGGTTCCAGATCGACGACCGCCCGCACAGTCAGATCAGGATTACCCAACAACTGCCACAGGTAGACCTCATTCTCAGACTTTGGGGTTTATGTATTAAAAAAACGTTTTATATGTTTAATTCCTCTGCTGGGTTCTGTATAATGACAAACCCACCAAACTGCAGCAAAGGCATTTCAAAGTAAATCACTGCATCACTGCACAGCACTGAAGGATAGAATTAATTCAACAAACATACAGACACTGAAAGATCTTATAAAATGTCACTAAACTTCTGTTACACACCAGAGACTTCAAATATCATATTTGTTTTGTTCTGTTGTGTTAATCCTCGTAGTTCACTCCGCTGGAGGCCTCGTACGCAGCAGAAGTCCCAGAGGTCACACTCGCTCCCAACCTGATGCCTCTGTTCAGACGACAGTATGACAACAACATCTTTACAGGTGAGACCAGATACATGATCCACTGTGTCTCCCTTCATTCATGTTAGAGCAGCCAGAGCAATAAAATTGGGCATATAGTATACTGGTTACATGTTGCAGTAACTGAGTTAAATCCTTATTATACAGCTACCTGTTGCGGCCACTAGGGGGTGCCAACATGCAGCTGTTGAGCCAGTCAAATCCAACATCAAACCTGCAGTGCTGTAATTTTCGATAGTCGTGGTCAGATGGTTGTTTTTTTCTTGTTTTTAGAGATACTGTTATTAAAAACACACATTAGTTTGATGTTATCTTACTATTAATATTATTATTTCCCTTTTTTTAAATTTTTAAACAACTTTATTGTTGTTGATGTTTTTGAGTTGAAGGAGAAAAGAAAATGGGAAGGTTGGGTACAGGGGTTGGAAAGCGCCACACAATGGTGCAGAATAACGAGTCACTAGGTTACATCCCTTTGTGTATATGGTCCATTTTTTTCAATGGTTTGTATATTGATCAAGTCGCAGTTGCAAAGAAAAGATGATTTTCGTGAATAATTTCAATCCAGTCGCCCTTTTAAGTGGGGCTTTGTGAAGGTATTTGTCCTGGGTCCTGAGATTGTCGGGGGTTTTGCCCAAGTATAAAATGACAAAAGAACAATCAACTCTGTTGCTTGTCGTCCTCTCTTTGTCTCCTGCCTGTCATATCTATCTGTTTTATCTAATAAAGACAAAAAGCCAAAGCTGAAACCATCAAACATTTGGCATTTTACTTGAAATCGTTCTGAACCTGCTGATTAATTCCCTTTGACTGACTAACCGTTGAAGCTCGGACCTTTTCTGGCAAACACCGTCCATCCTGGTCAGTTACACAGAACCGTTTTCATGATTTAGTATCAATCAGAGACAGAGAGTATTGAAGAAAAATGAAAAGCATGATGATTTTTGTCATTAACCCCGTCCTCTTGTTCTCATCAACAGGTGCCAAGCTACCAGACCCGGCATGCTACGGTCACACTCAGTTCCACTTGGTGCCTGATCGATACCACAGAGACCGGATGGCTCGACTGCAGCAGTCTGATCAGGTGGAGGTCTTCCTCAGAGCCAATGGGCTCGCCAGCCTCTTCGCTTGGACGGGAGCTCAGGCCATGTATCAGGGTGAGTCATCAACACAGAAAACATCTCTCACTGCAGCAGAGTTGATTTTACAGCTTATGGCGGCTGTTAGGGCAAAGTAGGGCCATCAAATGAGCCTTTCACTGTCTACATTTGTGTATATTGCTGGTGTTCATACTTTCTCACCTCTGTAGGTTTCTGGAACCACGAGGACGTCACCAGGCCGTTCGTGTCCCAGGCTGTGATCACAGACGGCCATTTCTTCTCCTTCTTCTGCTACCAGCTCAACACAGTGGCCCTCTCTGTGGAGACGGACGCCAACAACCCCAGGAAGAACCTGCTGTGGGGCACAGAGAGCTTGCGGCTGTATGAGAAAGTGCAGGACGGAGAAGTGGTGGGTCTGAACGACGGCGTCATCAAGCTCCTGGTTCAGTTCCTCATGAACCAGCCGTAGAGGATCTTCAGGTTTCTGTCTTTCTGTCTTTGAAATACATCTCATGGGAGATTGTGTGTTATCTGAGGCGTTGAAAGATGCAAGAAATCAAGAGAAGGAGCTTTTGAAGAGCCCAACGTGGAGGACATGAGGAGGTTTGTCAGATTGTATAAAATGTAATGTTCAAGAAAGCAACTGTGGTAAACAGGCTTATGGGTATGACAACTTAAAGTACCGAAAAATACACGTTAATGAGTATTATTATTGTGCATACTGTATTTATGCAAAAATAAAATCATATGTCTCAAAATGATACCAGTGTGTTTGTCAGTACTTACCAAAGACTATAAAAAGACATGACAGCTCCCTTTATATGAAGCCAAAACATCTCTATTGCCCCCTGGTGGCTGGCTGCAATATAGCTCATAAACTCCGCCCCCTGCATGTTAGCGGATGAGACATGGGCCAAACTTAAAGGGAAATTTCGGTTTATTTCAACCCGTCTCCTATCGTCCTAAATTTGTTTCAAGTGACTAGTGACATAGAAATAATAGTTAGCATGTTAGCCGTTAGCCTAGATACAGCCGGGGCGCACAGTAGCGTCAGACCTGTTAAAACGTAAGTGAACGGGCAACCTTCAAGTGCAAAGTTAGTCCACTAAACAAGCTTTTTTTCCACAAAGACCGCCTCATATCGTTAGGATAAATGTCAGAGAACATATAGAAAACGACATGTAAACGTGTTGTCTTACCTTACCGGTGTGCTGCCATGTTTGTTTACCATCTAGCTCTGCTTTCCAACAGGTCTGACGCTACTATGCGCCCCGGCTGTATCTAGGCTACGATAGGAGACGGGTTGAAATAAACCGAAATTTCCCTTTAAAAAATGAAAGTATGCGTTATTTTAGGTTGTTCTTATCACGCTGAATTTTGTTCAGGTGTTGGTTTTTCTGATGATTTGACGTCATGACTGACAGCTGTGTGTGCTTGTGATCAGTTGGACGTGTGTATTGGCGGGAACTGTAACAGGGAGATCACTACTGCACAGACTCTGGCTCCAAATGACATCACCTGTGCAAGATGGCAGCGACCGTATCCTGAATATTTTGACTTCATTTTTGTACAGTGGGAGGAAGTGGTGATGCATTGTCCATCTTTATACAGTCATCTGTGTTTTCCTACTTAAGTTTGAACGTTTATAAGACATGTTTTAACTCATACACCCACGTTCTGTAAAAAAGTTTATGTTTATGTCAGCGTAAAGACTATAATGTGCGCTTAGATCGGTTCCCATCTGCAACCAGGCAGGGAAAATGAAAGGCACGCTAATGTTAGCGATGTAGCTAACAGCTATGGCTGATTGCTGACAGGTGAGAACAAACATCTATGATCCATCATCCATTTTAATAATCTAAACAAAAAACATGTTTCCTTGTGGTGTTCTTTCTAAAATGAGCAGTGGTGAAAGTTACCATATTCCGTCTAGATCAAGAGTTCATAAGCAGATGGTTAAAAAGTTGTTTGATGTTGCTTCCACATTAAATTATATTATGTAGGGATGTCTCCACAAGTATTAACCAATGTGAGTTACGCTCATGTGTGACAATGCCCTGAGCAGTGCTACAAGGCAGTAGAGTTGGCAGAGGAATAATATTTCTTGTGAATGTAGCGACAGTTTCAGCAAATATGACAAAAAATTACTTTTTGATCAAAGCTACCAGCTAAAGCTTTAAAAAAAAAAAAGGATAAAACCGATGCAGCAGAACCAGAGACAACATCTTTTATTCCAAGTACTCTTCTTCTTTAACTCTCTGGAGCACTTACACAACTCTTACATTTGCAGTTCTTCCCAACTCCCATCAACACACTTTGATGTGTGAAATTGGTGGACTTCCTCTTTAACTATATATCAGCTAACACAACAGCTTTGACAGATATTCCAGGCAGTGACAGTGGTTTGTGTCGTTTTAATTTGGTTGTTTACACACAGAGTGACACACCTGTTAGGGTTAAGTGACATAAGACACACAGATAGACCGGATTACAAGAAAATATGACCCTTCCAACCTTCATCTGATACATTAACAGGAAAAGACACACAAGCATCTGCATATATAAAGATGTATCTCTACACAGAGCAGGTTAGGCACACGTTACTGCAAAGACAAACTAAAAAAAATGACAGGAAGTTGATGCAAGCACAGTATGACAGGTTAGTTAAGTGCTTCTTAGGAGTGTAAGGCACTGCTCACAAACAATGGTGCATAAAAAACAGAAGTAAAGAGGAGCTAAGGTTCAAGTTATTACCCAAAATGAAAAAACGCACTTCCTTTTTGAGAATAAGGTGTCAAAGGCATAGTGAGTGTGTGAGTTTTTCCACAGGAAGTGGGTGCACACAAGGCTATAAACACAGAAGGTAAATGCTTTAATCTTTAAACCGTCACGACAGACTGAAAATAAAAATCTTCCAGTGAAACTTTGTGTAGTAATTAAAGGAATAATTATTGAGTGGTGGTTATTGCACTTTGTTTGGTGAACTCACTCATAAAATAGTTGCTGAGATATTGCTCATGAGCTCAATTCTTCACATTTGTAAATAAGGAAAACATGTTTGTGAGAAGCTTAGATCTGTTGGATCTGTTGGATCTGTTGGATTTGAGGTCTTTAAACTTTCCGCTGTCTCACTGAAGAGCTTTCCTCCAGTCCGTTATTTTCTCCCTGAGTCCTGGTGGGGACATACAAAATATACATCATGAAAAACTACATCAAACTTCAAAACATTTACATCTCTTGCATCATTCCCGTAGTACTCACAGTGTGTTCGTTTGGTCAGTCGTCTCATTCTCTGTGAACAAGCCAGATAATTACAAGTGAATACGACATACAGTACACTGATAGACATAATCCAGAGCATCCCCCTGCTATCTGAATACCTGTGGTTTTGTTTTTCTTGGCCTGAGTTTTCTCGTAGAGCAGAATGGCGACGACCAGGATGACCACTTCGATCATGATGCCAATGAAAGGCTTCAGAGGCTCAAAGAAACTGATGACCTTCAGCAGCCGTGGAAACAATGTTCAGATGTTTTACTCAAGAAACAGTAACAGTACAAGACTATAAAAATACTCCATTACAAGAATAAGTCCTGCATTCAAAACCTTACAGGAGTATCGTCAGTGAAATGTATACTTAAAGGTCCAGTGTGTAAGATTTAGGGGGATTTAGTGGCGTCTAGCAGTGAGGAACGCACATAGCAACCAGCTGAAAATTCTCCTGGTTAGAATTCCTTCAGTGCTCATTGTTCAGGAGGTTTTAACCGGGAACCGAATTATTCACAGAGGTCTCTTCCTTTCCAAAACGAACAGACCAGGGGTCTCATTCATAAACATTGCATACACACAAAACGAGGCCTGAAAGAAAAGTTGTGATCTATAAAAATAGACTGGATGGGAGAAACTTTGACCCATGCTTACGAACATTTTGGAGACAGGAAATTGGCAACGCAGACAGTGAGGTGAAAGCCTGAATGTAGAAATTGTTGAATATTTTTTGGCACACACCATTTTTGGCTGCTGTCCATACGTACTTTTTAGTGTACATCCTAAGCATGGTTTCATTAATGAGACCCCAGGTGACTTAAACCGGTAGAACACTGAATAAAATGGGTTCATGTTACAAATCAATGGTTTTCGGATTCTATTTGGCGTGCCCACCACATGCTAATGTGTGCTCACCTTTTTTCTCTGATTACTTGAGATGTAGGCGTTCAGGAGGTTTTTACCGACAGCTGAATTATTCGCAGAGGTCTCTTCCTCTTCAACATAATTGGACCCAGTGATTTAAACCGGTGAAAACAATGAATAAATGCTGGAGATGAGCGTATAATCACAGACGCCAACATGAAAATGGGAAAACGTGAATGACCTTATCTAGAGCCAGTGTTTAGTTTGCCCATTGTGGACTACTGCAGAAACATGCCAGCGCAACATGGCGATCTTCATCAACGAGAACCCACTCCCATGTAATAATAATAATAATAATATTAATAAACTTTATTTATAGAGCACCTTTCATGCACGAATGCAGCCCAAAGTGCTTGAACAAAGCAATATCAGAAACAACAAAACAACAACAGTTAAAAACAACACATCAATTTAAACAACATCAACAAAACAATAACAGTGATAAAAAATAAAATAAAATCAACCCGTATTAAAAGCCAAATTAAAAAGATAGGTTTTCAATTTCTTTTTAAAAATAGCTAAGGAGTCTGCTATTCTCAGATCTAAAGGGAGAGTGTTCCATAGTTTAGGGCCATAAAAACAAAAAGCAGCTTCACCGTGGGACACCTTGGGAACAACTAAAAGACAGGCAGTGGAGGATCTGAGAGTTCTTGTTGGGGCATAATAATACGGTGCTAAATTATTTAAGGCCATAAACAGGCAACCAGTGCAATGATGCAAGCTGAGGACTAATGCGATCTCTGTTTTTTTGTATTTGTTAAAATCCTGGCTGCAGCGTTCTGAATAACTTGTAGTTTCTTCAGTGACTTTCTAGGGAGACCAGTAAAAAGGGAATTGCAGTAGTCCAAACGGCTAGTGATAAAAGCATGTACAAGTATTTCAGCATCATCCTGAGTTAAAAAAGGTCTAATTTTGGCAATGTTTCTAAGGTGAAAAAATGATGTTTTTGCAACTCTGTTAAAATGGCGAATAAAATTAAGATCAGAGTCTAAAATCACTCCTAGGCTTGTAACATGTGATGTAATCTGCTGGGACAGACTGCCAAACTTTGACTGAAGTTTCTGCCTTTCTTCTAGTGGACCAACAAGTAAAATCTCTGTTTTCTGCTCGTTTAGCTTTAAAAAAATTTTGTTCATCCAGATGTTAATATCTGTAAGACAGGAAAAAAGACTGTTTAACACACTAGGGTCTCCTGATGAAACAGAGATATATAATTGCATATCATCTGCATAACAATGATAATGTACGGGGCGTCGGTGGCTTAGTGGTAGAGCAGGCGCCCCATGGGCGTCGGTGGCTTAGTGGTAGAGCAGGCGCCCCATGTACAAGGCTGTTGCCGCAGTGGCCCAGGTGTCTGTGATACAGAATCACCTAGGCTAACAAAGAATTTCCTGTCAGACAAGTAAGAACGAAACCAGTCAAGCACAGCACCAGAAAGACCCGTCCATTTCTCAAGTCGATAAATTAATATGGAATGATCAACAGTATCAAATGCAGCACTCAAGTCAAGTAAAAAGAGGACAGCAACGTTATTCGAGTCAGCTGCAATTCTGAGGTCATTAACTACTTTTAATAAGGCATCTTCTGTACTGTGGTTAGTGCGATAGCCAGATTGAAATTTATCCAATAAATTATTAGTGTTAAGATGATTAAATAGTTGATTAAAAACAATTTTCTCTAACAGTTTACCGATAAAAGGGAGATTTGAATAGGCCTGTAATTGGCTAAGTCATGTCGAGATCACGTTTCTTGAGCAAAGGTTTCACCATGGCTGTTTTAAAAGCAGCAGGGAAAATAGTGTATTTTCCCATTCTAACCTAGAGGTCTGGGTCCTCCAATGGGTCACAAGATAAATCTGAGTGGTTGGAAAATGATTAATTAGGTAAGAAAAAATAAAAACAAAGTTGGCTACTATGCAAATTTGTGTTCATTACTAATCTTTGGGTTGTTTTTCTTGTGAGAGACTTTTAAGGCTTTGAATCTTGAAACCATGTGAGAAGTTAAAAGGGGGAGTGTGTTTTTGGTTAAACTGCTAACAACTCATAGACACTGAAATGTGACAAGTGGCCTTGAGTAGTTTTTGTTAAACTGCAAGTCACAAACCAAGAATGTTTAATCTTTGACAGTGTTTTATATTTTGCAATTTTGCAAAATCTTAAAAAGGTAACAAGTAATTTAAATGTTCGATATATAAGTAAACGTATAGCCTAAATACCCTTAAACTAGAAACACTCAAGTCGAGCACAGTATTTGTGTAAATGTTCTTTCCATATCTGACCTTCAGCTCCACGTGGCTCATTGAGGTGCTGATGGCGTACACCGCACCGCAGTAATACAAGCCTCCATCAGCTTCTGTCAGGTTGTGCACCACCAGTCTGGTCTTCCAGTCTTTGTTTTTAATCTCATAGCGGTGAGGCTCTGCAAAGATCTGCTCCTGAACAAACATCAAATGACTGTTTAAACACCATGTATTTTTTTCATGAGGTGTTGGCTTTGATAATCTGTCAAAGTAAAACGACAAAGTACATGTGAGGGTTTTTAAATTAAGATTATTTTATATTAATACATGTTGAGTTTATTTCCAGTTGTTTTAAAGTGATTTCTGCAGGATTTTTTGACATGGCAAGATTATGACTGACGTCCTCTGTGATGTTCAGTTTTAACTTATGTCTTACATGTAGTGTGAAAGTAGATGGACCTTTCTTCTTAAAACTGAACAGCCTTTAGGCCTGAATGAAATACTTAATCTGTCCTGCTTTTCATAGACATCTGCATGTACCAGCACGGCCCTTTTGGACATGCTTTGTCCTTTTCCTTTTTATTCTGTGTATAGTTGTGTTTTTTTGTATATTTGTTCTGCGATCATACATCAGTGTTTAAAGATGTTGTAAATAGTACAATAGTCATAGGTCAGGCTTCTGCTCCTCAGAGTGGATCTCATCTAATTAGTGGCACCTGCTGACTGATTCATCACACCTGGTAGTAATCTGTCTGTGTCTATATATGTTCTGTGAAGCATTCCTGTCAGTAGCACTGAAACGTTTGATGCTGTTTTTTTTCCCCTGCACTTTGAGCACCTTTCTTTTGTGCATGGATGTCTTAAATAAAGTGCATCGATCTCAGCCTGTGGACCTTTTTTGTGGCTGTCCAGCCCAGTTGCATTGGTGTGTGGGTATCCCCTCTGCCATCCTTACTCGGGACTTTGAAAATACTTGGAAAAGAATAAAGTCTGACAACCTCTCACATCTGACAACAATGTGAGTTTTTAGTCACAAACTAGAAGATTTTGCAAAGACTGGGGATCATGCAGAGTCATTATTTGCAAGACTACAGCTAGATTCCTTTTGAGATTATTTCCCATCCTGCTCGTAGTAGAAAATACTACACCAAACTTCATCTAAGAAATATGAAATAATTCCTTATGTGTCCGCAAAAACATAGAACCCGAGAAACACAAGATTAGATACATACTGAATAAGGACGCTTGTTCACTCCACCAGTTTTGCCTCCTTATCCACAGAGCAAGAGAGCCATGATAACTGAAGTAAAACTCAACACTGGAAATGTAAAAAGTCATTTGGTGTAGGGACAATACAACTTGGCAGGTTTGGGTTGTTAAATGTAAAGGCTCTACACACATGCTCAGGTGTCTTCATTTGGACTGATTGCTTAGAGTCAAGTAAAAACACTTGTCACCAGTGACACAAATCTCACACAAAAGACACTCCGAGCAGCCCACCTACCTTCTCTGTGCCATTTGCTTTATACCAGTTCCAGGTATTTGGCTTTGGCTTAGTGTCCTCCATTTTACACGTGATCACAGTAAAGTCCCCCATGTAGCCGACTATCGGCTTATCTCTCACCTCACCGATCTTTGGAGCTGGTGGACAACAAGGAAAAAGAACAGTAATGATAAAAATGAATCTGTATATCCTGCATTTTATACCCTTTAAACAAAGTGTAAATACTGATATTCATAAATCACTAATCATATTCACAAATACTGGCTGTGAAATGTAAAATGTGACAGCCTACATATAACTCATGAAAGGATGTGATCTGTACCTGCCAAAACAAAGTCTATTTTGGCTTCATTTCCAAACATGCAGGTGTAATTCCCGAGGGTTTCTTCATTGACAATGCTGAACCTGTAAAGCAAAAATAAATCTTAATTTTAATTCTATACCAAAACATCCCATGTTAAATTTAGGATAAATGTTTTTTTTTTTTTAAATGTCTGTAAATAATTTTTGATTCTTTCATCAAAACATAACTATTTTACAATAATGTGTGTTAGCCTAAAGGTGATTCATATTACAACATAAATAAATTAAATAGGCTAAATAATAACATAAATAATAATTCAAATACAGTATTTATTTTCATCTAAATAAAAATAATTCTAAACTAAATTTAACTACAGCTGTAGTAATGGACTGGCAGTGCAGACCAATAAAAGTCAGTCATCATCTCAAGTGTTCAAGATGCTTTACATTAAAAAATATACATTTAATTTAATGTTAGTAGTTAAAAAAATATACACACACACATATATATATATATATATAGAAGTTCTTTGGATCTTTGGATATTCCTTTGTGTTGGTGTGAGTATTGTTTAAACAGATTAAAGTGGTGATGTGTTGGTATGCTGGGTGCCGTATTCCTCTCTGATGCCCTGTCTGTCGGTGCTAGATACATGACTGATTCATAACTGATATGTTATCTGAAGCCTAATTTTTAATCCAGCAACAGTTTTGTGTGAAAGGATTTAAAGGCCTGTCCCAAATATAGGCTCATTAATTTCAGTGATTTAAGCAAATAATAGCCCGGGCTATTAATTGAAGTTTTACAGTAAATGCATTCTCTGGAGCTAATGGATGAAATCATGAACACATACTCACACTCGTTTGAGATTATACTGCTCGTTCTCCAGCTGTGCCGTGACACGGCTGTTGTTAACCTCATCCCCATCTTTTCTCCAGAACCCAGTTATGTTTGGTAGTTTGCTCTGATCACCTGTCCAGGTACACTCCAGTGCCAGATTGACAGGGTTCAACAGTTCAACCTTCTCCACGTGACTTTTACCTGCATGGAGAGTTGAAGCACAGACGCAATGGAAAATCAGAACGTGTAAGCTTTGCTCACACAAGCGGACAAAACACCCATCTCTGCAGTAACACCACGTTTACAGTGAAAATATTTGAGGTTTACCTTTAAGAACGACGCTTCTGACATCTGTTGGCAGGGGGCTTATTGGAACCAGTGGAGGGAGGGTTGGACCAGGTGTCTCTGACAGGAAAACAAACACACACAAACTTAAAATGTAATGCTGACAGTATACAGTAAGAACAGGCTACATTTATCCCTCCAACCTGTAAAGTTACAGTTTACATCCATGTCTGTCCAGAGTCATATGTAGCCATGACACTATGCTTCAAAATGGATAGCTACAAATGCTAAAACATCATTCACACACATCTTCAACCCAGCAGCAAGATCTTTAAAATCAGCAGTTTCAGGGTGGGTACCCAAAATTAGTGTCACCACCAATTTTTAGTATCTGACAAAATGTCTCTCCTTCTGTCCCTGAGTTATGGCGTTAAATTATGGCCATAATGTCACAGTGACGTTCACCGATCCAGTCCAGATCAGACTTCAAGCTGCTTTTACTCACCTACAAATCTCTACATGGCCTAGCACCCCCATACTTATCTGAGCTAATCATCCCATACTTTCCAACACGTGCTCTCTGCTCACAGAATGCTAACTACCTCACAGTCCCCAAAGTTAACAAAAAATCAGCAGGTGGTAGAGCATTTTCCTACCGTGCCCCACTTCTCTGGACCTAGCTCCCCCAATCAGTTAGGGGATGCAGGCTCCATTGACATCTTTAAATCTAGACTAAAAACCTATTTATTTTCCCAAGCATATGGTACAACTTGATAGCACTTTTGCATAGGCCTACTTTTATTTATTTTAATTGTTATTGTAAGTAATTGTGCTTATTTGTATTTTTTATTTGTAATTTGTATTTTTCTAATGTATAATTGTAAAGTGTTTAGAGACCATGTTTATGGGGATTTTACACTTTAAATAAAGCTGAATTGAACTGAATTGAAACAGCCTGTTAGCCAGTTAGCAGCCTGTTGGCTAAGCTAGCACACTGTCATACAGTCTCTCCAAAATCCACCACAAAAGTTCTTTTTTTTTTTTAGTATTGAGGCAAAGTCAGGATTTCACGATTTCGCGTCACACGCTTTCTCGCGAGAGTTGATTACGCTGACCGACTGATTGGCACCGCGATAGCCAATCAGCATTGAGATCCTCCGGGACGTGTGAAGCTGAGGACGTACTGGCGGAACTTCATCCAATGATTCAGCTTATATATTCCTGCCTATGAAGCAAGTCAATGTGACGCACAATAAATGTATGGTCACGTTTTCTGTAAATGTTTTTTTATCTTTTATAGTGTATACAAAATAGTTTATTTATGTTTTTATTTTGAGGATATTATTTCTGTGAGAAAAACACTTGCAGTTGCATATCAATGTCACCAGCAGGAGGCACTGTGGCGCTGTGCTTCCCCCGCTGACCCTCTTCTTCTTCTCCACGGAACGAAGTTGCGTTGATGCAAAGTGTTGGTCGCCCGTGTCTATCTTTTCTCCTGTTTTCTGCAGGTGTGTGAAATGTTAAACTTGCAATACTACATACACATGTTGTCAAACATCTAAAATGTGTGTTAGGGCGATTTTGTGAGGGTAGTTAGTGCATTTATATGGGGTTTCTGACCAGTAGACCAGTTGTTCTTTGAATGTGACCTAAGATGGCGCTGGTATTGCACAAGTGTTGCAAACTTGTAATTGATCAATGTAAGACGCAAACGTGGTCTGGATTTTGGCTGCAGCACATGTAATTTGGATTAACTAATATTAAATTGATGTCACAACTTGTTTTAAATTACTATATATGTAATAATGTAATATGTTTAGCTCCCTAAAAGGTTAAGCTACCTTGCAAGTTTTGAGCTCATATATTTCTTCTAAACTAACATGCAATTCTCATTACAAGCAATTGTTTTATTTTTTAATTTTACACTAAATGTGAGTTTAAATAAGGGAACATGTAACTGGCAAATTCTACATTTCTTCATATTGTTTTCTTGAGTATTGTGGACTAAATGTAAACACAGGTCAGTCTATAAACTCAATGAGGATGAATTAGTAGAGTAGTAAACTGGTTGGGCTCCATTGTTTTTGTTGTAAGGAGATAATGTGTGCTTGTAAACGGGAAAAAACCTGTTATCAGCTTAGGTATTTAGTTTTATTTCTGGTATTTTTGCATGTTGGCAAATAAATTCCACGGAGCAAAGCTGCATTGAACTGAAGTATCTGTCGCCTGTGTCGTATTTTTCTCCTGTTTTCTACAGGAACATTATCTGTATATAGGTTCTCAGTCTGAGTGTTCAAACTTGCGTTAGTAATAGAATAAGAAAATCTGCATTGCATGTTGGTAAGAACACAACATAAGTTGATGGTCAGCTGTTGGTCAATGTGGGGCTGTCAGTGAGCATCTGTTGCCCTAGTTGGTGTGTTGTGTCCCACTCCCACGCCATTGGCCCTCATTTGCTTTCTTTTTTTGCTGATTCAAGATGGTCAGTCTGCAATTGGCTGTCGGTGTTACATAAGGTAAGATTATTTTTCTTTGGCCACTGAGCTCTTTAGCAGAAACAAGTTGTGATATACAATTTTTTTCAACTTTTTTTCTCCACCCTCCACCCAATGGATGTGAAAAGAGACCTGGATATAGCGTTGGAGGCGGGGCCCCATTCATTCCTATGGAAGTTGTACAGTGGCGCATGAAGCCTAAAATGATCAACTGACATTTATAAAAATACCCAGATGGTCAGCACTGCCTCCGCACTGTGCCGTCCATAGAGCAGGTGCACCAGAGACTTCCGCCGGCCGGGCCAGCTACTTCCAATTCAGCACTCTTTTAACTTGAATGGCGAAAAAATGATTTAATCCTGCGGCTCTTCTAGACATATGAAATTTATCGGACCGAATGGATCAAATCCCAATAGTGAAATGTGTCATTTTAAGGCAGTGACGGTCAAAAAAATGTACCCACTGATTTACAGATGTCCCTTTCGCTATGCAAGTCGATGAGAGAAAGTCTTTTTGGGCCACGGGGCATCACGTGGCAATGTAATTACAATGTTTGACCACGACAAAAAATGGCTTCAAAGCCCGGCGCACTTCCTAGTGGCCTGGAGCCAGTTGCACAAAGCACCATAAGTTTTCTCCTTAAGTATGACACTTAGGCTAAGAGTTAATTTTTCCTAAGCTGAGGGGCTTACTTAAGGTAGCTGCTCAGAATCCAGTAAAACTGTTAAGGCATTTACTGCATTGAAAGATTTTATAGTGGTAAATTACTACAGTTTCCAAGGTAACCATTTTTTTGCTTGTGCTCAAGCTTGTGTTACCTTAAGTCTTCTGTGCAATGGTTAAACTAACTTTAAGGGGTTCCTTAAGTATAAGACCATAATTAAGCGAACATTTTAAGGAAACATGAAGGAGAAGACCTGTTTTGTGCAGCTGATTTTATTTTAAGAAAGCCTTAACATGGACTTCAAGGGAAATCTCACCTCAAGGTGTGTTGTGTAACCGGCCCCTGGCTTTCATAGATAAAAAAAAAAAAGTAGCTTTTTCCACATGATTGACATATTCTTTAAGAAATTTAGAAGGATTATCTTGGCAAGTAATACATTTAGGAGAGAATATTTAGAAAATGTATTACTACAAAAATACACTGTCTCACTTGCCTCTCAGGGCTTCCGTAGCACGTAGCCACAGCAGATGGTAAATGAATGGCAAGTATAAAATTTAATGCATTAAACTGATCAGTTTGCCTCAGTTAAAATCCCTGTGATATCCATGATCACAGCTCTTTAATATAAAAAGTATTTTAAATCAGACCTTTTTTTTTTTACACATTGGCATTTATTTTTAAATCCTTAAATAAGTAATTGCTCTTGGTTTTAATGATGAGTCTCAGTGTCCGGTGATGATGCAGATGCTGTCTGTATTTTTGACCCTGACGTAATAAAGAAATTCAAATCAAAAATATGGCAGATACAGTAGAACGTGACGGTGTGGGAACCCTGTGACATTTTTCTTCTACACCTGACAAGGTTACACACCACAGTGTGGGGAACAGAGAAGGCAGAACAACATTTCAAGACATCCACAGAGTCAAAATTAAACCCAAACAGTCATTTACTTGTATTGATGTGTCTGCAGGAGACGAGAAGCAGGAGGATCTGTAAAAAGAGATGCTTCCAGGAGGCTGACATGATTATTGTCCCTGTGTCCTCTCTCTGCGAGCAGGTTTCTCACGCGTTCTCTCTCCTGTCTCTGCCTGCTGCATCGTCTAAAAACCACCACCAGCCCCTCCTCCCTCAGCTGCACAAGTGACGCAGCCATGATATCACCCTGCAGCCTGTGGGTGGCTGACTCCATCCATTATTCAATCGGACAGGGTTCCTATCTGCTGTGCTGCAGTGGCCATGGCTATGCATGGGCATAACATGTACGCCATAAACACTCGTGTTCTTTAAAAACGAAATGTTGATCTGTATGCTAAAAACATGATGCTGTTGTGTTGCTACCGTGCAGCCTCTTGCAAGGCGCCCTTTCATAATATGGGAGAGGACATGATCTGACAGCCATTGTGAAAACAGCCAGGGGTGGAAACTAAATACTGTAGCTGATTTGCTTTCTTACATCGCTGCTTTGTTTGAACATACTCTTAATCCAGACGTCTATTTTAGCTAGATTTTAGATATTATACTCTACATTTATAAAGGCAAAAATGACCCAAAAAAGAGAGTTTTCAGAGTGCTTCTGCTTGTGTAGGGTGCTCCAGCCCTCTTTCCACCCCTACAAACAATCCCCATGTGCAATATTTATAATAACACCCAGTTCAACATCCTCACCCTCAGGCACATTCAGTTCATGCTACATTTGATATGCTCCTTCAATTAAAGGGACAGTTCACCCCCGAATTAAAAATACATTTTTGTCCTTTTACCTGTAGTGCTATTTATCAGTCTATATTATTTTGGTGTGAGATGCAGAGTGTTGAAAATATCCACCATGGAGATGACATAAGAGAGCAGTTGGGAGAAGAGTATCAGAGGGAGCTGGAGGAGGAGAGGGAAGTCCTGATAGAGAGGCCCTCTACTGCCATCCTGAGGGCACCAGATACTGATATTGACTAAATAAAACTGCACAAATAAAGAAAGGCTGTGGAGGATGAAAAATGACTTGCGTATCAATCAATAAATAAGGAACCAGTAAGTAAATAAAAAAACGTAAAAATAAATATGCGAATAAAAAATAAATGTATAAATAAATACAAAAACAAATAAATGTGTAAATAAACAGGAATACAGGAATAAATAAAAAATGTATAGATAAATATGCAAATAAATAAATGTATAAATTAATAGGGAAATACATAAAAGTATGAAGAAGTACAGGAATAAATAAATGTAGAAATACACAGGAATAAATACAGAAATAAAAGAATAAATAAATGTTAAAAATAACTATGGAAATAGATTAATGCATAAAAAACAAAACTGATAAACAGGACAAATAAAAGAAAACGTCAAATTTATTTCTACATTTTGTACATCTACATATATTTTTTTCTGTAAGTTAATGAGTTATTATACTTTATCTGCATTTATTATTCTTTAACTATATATTCCTGTATTTATTAATATGTTAATTTATTTATTGATACTTTGGTCATTTTTTGTCCATATGGCACGTTACATTTTTGTTAAAGTTCAATATTTGTCTTGTCTAACCACACAGACTTCTCCGAATGTTGTGTAGCAAATTTTAAACGAGCTTTTCAGTAACAATATGATGCACCATGTGTGGAGGAGAAGTAGTTCTGTTTATGAACCTAAAATACTGTACCTACAGTGAGGTTTGTAGGTGGAAGCATCATGATACGGGGCTGTGTCTCTTCTCATAATATCAGCAGAATCTACATTATCAGAGGGAAGATGAACGGAGCCAGACCTTGAATTAAAATCAAGGTCTGGTTTTAATTCAACGTGAATAGCTGCATTAGAAATATATTTAATGAAAAGAAAGTTGACGTGTTGGATACTTATTTCCCCCACTGTATATTATAAAATGCCTGAAGATATTTACTCTAACTGTACAGCAGAGGGAGCTCCTCCAGCCTCACCTTCCTGACGAGTTTTCTTTTAGACTAGTTACATGAAGGAATGTTTACAATGCTGTTCTTGTAGTGAAGGCAGATTGCTTCATCCTTTATCTTCTTAATCTTAATGCCTCTTTAATTTGTGCATGTGGCTCATACTTTTAAACAAACGTTTCTAAGAGGTACAGCTCTGAAAAAATTATCAGACATGTCAGATCTTGACGATTACCATCCAGTGCCTTTTACTTTTCTTCAGTTAATTATTGGTAAATAGACATTTACAAAACATGACTGCAGCAATCATACACTGTTTCAGTCTTCCATTTATTTACAAAACTCTTTTAAGTAGAAAAGTCAGTATACAGCTTGTCGAAATAATGCTTATAACTGGAGGAATATAATATTCTAAACAACATGTAACAGGAAGAGCAGCAGTGTTCCAGATACAATGTCAGATATTTAAAGCTTTTCTTCTGAGCAGCAGCTTCAAGGCTGTTGAAGCTGCAGACTGTTGATGAACACAGTCTGCAGCTCGTTGATGTCATCAGTGGTCTCTATGGGGATGCTGAACCTCTCCGGCGAGGTTGAAAGTCCACCAGCTGAGTCGTACGCAGCATCGTAGCGAGGCTGGCTGAGGTTGTCGTAGTAGGAATCCCCACAGCCTCCCACTGCGCCCTGGTGGTGCTCGTACACGTCCAGGTAGAGGTGTTGTGGTGACAGGCGGCTGTAGTCTTGGGCCTGGTGCGACCCGTGGTGGAGGTGGAGGCGGTGTTCGGGCCCCGGGCTGTGGCAGGGGCTTTGGGATGGGCTGTGGGGCATCATGCACGTCTGCAGGCAGCTATTTCGTCTCATGGCGCGGTGCAGGTCCAGGCGGGCGATCAGCGGCTTGCCAATGTTGATGCTTTTGGTCCAGTGGACAGATTCGTCATCCATGGCGGTGAAGGTGCCCTGAAGGCACACGGTGAAGACCAACTCCTCCTGTTAATGTTGGGTTAGAGGAGAAATGGTAGTATTAATATTACCAAACCAGAAAGGTTATTAGTCGGCAAGATTTCATTGGTCGCTTAGTTATATTGACAAATTTAGGTTTTCAAGCTGAGTTTTTAAGTCTGTATCACAGAAAGTTGGTCTTCACATTTAAGTATTGTGATCAGAACGAAGACGTTTTTTTCCATGCACATTTTTTGGTGACATTATAGGAATTTAAGAGAATATCTTGTCTGAGTTTCACTGTATTTTTACCCTGAGTTTCTGCAGTGAGCTGACTCTGGTGTAAAGACAGTGCTGCGGCAGGTTGCTGGACAGAAGGTAGATCCCTGTCTCCTCTGGAGTCTCTCTGTTCATCTCTTTGGGATCCACATCAAGGTCCTGCAGTGAGGAGAAAAAGCAGGTGGCAGTGTGCAGTATGAAGGCACAAACACATGTCTCATAATCAGTAATTAATTGCCATATCAACCACAGTTGATTTGGAAAACACACTGCCGCGATGATAATACAATAACAATACATTACATACAATAGTGCAACCATATGGGTCATGACCTTTAAGTGACAAGTTAAAGTGCATGTGCTTGTTAATACAACATGTGAGGCATTTAGGATGTGGATTATTATTATTTCAGAATGCTTGCTTTTGTTGAAGCAAGATGTTCTAGTCTTGAGCAAAAAGTGAAAAAACAGAATAACTGGTGCAGAGTGTGAGGTGTCACGCACACACCCACACTCAAGAAGATAGATTCAAGTGCATTTATAGCTCATGCATTTTGTGTCTGTTAGTTCCTCAAATCTGAAGGGAAAAAGCACCTGTCAGTCAGAAAGATGAGAAATGCTCTGCTCTTTCTTAATGACCAGAGCTCATGACCTCACTCACACTTACCTGTGAGAAGTCGGTGACGTGAGCCTGGCAGAATGACATGTCGTCTGGCTTCTTGACGATGTGAGTGTAAATGACGAGCACGTTGGAGAACTCTGCTGCGAAGCCCAACTTGATCTGAGCGCCGCAGTCGAAGTTGAGACACATACTCTCAGGAAGCTCTACAGTAACACACAGAAAACAAAACAAGTTCTCATTAAAAAAATGTAACAGCAAATATGTGATAAGAGAGAGAGACGACCGGTTGCACTGTATATACTAAAGTAGATCAAAATCTTGTGGAGAAAAGGAAACAACAGGATTGACAGTAAGGTGATCCAGGCACTCCGAAAAATATAACAAGGAAGGAAATATTAAACACCCTTTATTTGTAGTAGCTAAATCATTATAAGAGCCAACATGTGTCGACCACTGCAGGAAAGCCCTGACAAAGACCTGCAATGGTCGAAACGTGGGCTCTTTTAATAATTTAGCTACAACAGTGAAGGCTTTTTAATACCTACTTCCTGGTTTTTCTATATTTTTTCAGAGTGCCTGGATCACCTTCCTGTAGAAAACATACTAAACCTTTTCTGCATAGTCAACACATTACATTACAACAGAAAAATGTTGTCTCTATCTTAAATCCTTAGCTCAGAAATGGAGAGTTTGACATTACTGCTAGACACAAAAATCACCAGAAGAAAAAAGGAAAAATAAAAGTGTTAGAATCTTAAATTCGTGTACAGCAGCGATTCCCAACCTGAGGACCGGGATACCCCAAGTGTCCCCAAGAAGAGGTGTCACAAGATGATTAGAGGGCAGGTTCAGGTTCATCGGCGATTTTATCCATGTTTTTCAAATGGAAACTCCCACTCAGCCGTTAGCAAAAAGTGGTGATGGAGGTTACAACGTGGATGCCCCACCCACCCACCCACGCATATAAACATAAGCAAATATTTATGAGCTGACGACAGAGGTGATAATGTTGTCATCAGGTGTTTCTCGCTCTTCCAACCTTGTTTCCGTCAGCAGTGTGGTTGCCTCGGGAAGCCCCCGTGAGTGCAGGTGTGATTATAACAGTGTGAGCTCTGTGTGTTTAATCACCAATTACCAGAGTCAACATTTGACTTAGTGTGCAGTACTGGAGCGCTTTAAGCAAATGGGGGCTCCCCAGTGGCCACTAAACAAATTTTCGACTGGAAGGGCACTCGATGAGCGCAGACCTTCACAGAGGTCAAAAGTAAAGTCCTTTATGATATGTAAATCTGCAAATACAGCCACCATGTATGTTTGGATATATTTCCAAAACCAAATCATAGCAGCTACATGTAAAGGTGTAACAAGGTCAGTTATACAGCAGTAATATGTGTAATATTAAGTATTATTATTACACAAAATGTGTTTTGATTGTTATCACCTGACACGCTTAGTGCCTTCATAGTCAATATGTGGAACATTTGATACTATAACTATACTATAACTTTGGGGGTGCCCCACCTATAAAGGGGTGTCTCCCACCTTACCTCTTCCTTTTTGCTGTTGTACTCCATGGGAGAGGTGAGTGACATTGCTCTCGTGTTGTGTTTTAGTGCTGTTAAGCTATGTTAAGTTCATTTTTCAGCCTAAACTTATTGTATATTATGCTGACATATTCCTGTGTCACCTAATATGTGTAGTGGCTTGAGTTATATGGTCTTTATTGATGGAGGATTTTGCTTTTTACCCCTTTGCTGTCAGGTGTGTTTTCTGTGTTTTATTGTACTGAATTGAATATAACATGGCTCTGCCCCTTTGCTGTTGTGCTCCATGGGACAGGAGCTGGAGTTTATATGGTCGGAATTGATGGAGGATTTTGTTTTTACCTCTTGCTGTCAGAGTTGTCAGGAATAAACGGAGATTGCCTCCAAAGACATCCACGGTCTGGCCTCTTCATATCAACACAACGCAGACAACACTTGAGTCCACCAGTTACATAAGCTACCCCAGAGCCAGTTTACTTACACTTCTACCGTTGGTGATGTTTTGTCACTGTTAAACTTTACTACCATATGCTGGCTTTTAAGATGGCAGTTATTCCACCAAGACCAAATGCTATCTTGCAGTGTTAACAAAAGTGAAAAATAAGTTGTGTATCCACTGCGTGATCTGGATTCCCTCAAAAATTTCTTGGGTTCCTCCTTGGCCCATGCTACAACCTTACACTAAGTTTCATTAAATTCAAGCTGGTCGTTTTTCTGTAATCCTGCTGACAACCAGGCAAACGAACTGAAAGTAAAAATTAAGTTTGTGTTTTATGCTCACCGTGAGCCTTTGCCCACTGAAGGCTGCGAGCGTGAGCCACATCAGCGCTGTCACCAGGCATAATAGGATCGGTCAGCGCTCTCCTCTCTGACAGACTGCTGCGGATCTCCAGAGCCTGCTTCCCCTTCGTAGCATCAAACTGACCCATGTCTGGACACAAGAAGTTACAAATCACATGTTCAACAACAGCTTGTCTGGACTGTAAAGCTCAAAAAATATCTTTACATGAGTTGAAACTGGATCCAACCAGGCGATGAGCACTGTGAGACTCTCACTATGTTAGCGCATTTAATTAACCCATCCTGAGCTCATGTTAAAGACCTGTCCACATCCTCAACGTTGTTTAATGGTAAGTGCATCTTACAGTAACCTCAAGTTAGTTTCCTTCAATAACCCTGGATCTAAAAGGGAAACTCCATTAGCCCACAAGCAGGCGGATACAAATTTCACATCAATAATGCAAAGCAAGCAACGTTTAATTTCCTGTGGCAGCAACTGTAAAGCAATCGACCTCATAAACAAACACTGAAAAGTGGTCTTTTAATTCTTTTATCACAATTCTCCATGGTGACCTGATGATATTCTCAGGCACAAATTCATTTAAGAAGAAAGTGCTGCCATTTTAAAGTCAGTTCTTCTCATGTACTGTGTTTCTGCTCCTCTCTCACCCTCAGCGACTCTGTCCAGCACCACGGTGATCTTCTCATCGTCCAGCAGCCGCTTCTTCAAAAACTTGACAAACACGCCATTGGTGAAGCCGCTGGAGCTCAGCTCGAAGGCCTCTGCGTCTTGGCACCTGAGCAGCCAAAACACAAAGAATACAACATTTTATAATTTCCTAAAAACATAAAGTGTGAAAATGTAGTTTTGAATGCTTTGACGTTTCAAACTTACGTAGCGTATCCAAAGACAATGTTGGCCGTGACCCTGAGGACAATGTTTGGAGCGCTGTCATCGTGAATATTCCTGGAAAATGATTAAAAAACACAAGAGTGAAAGGTGCAATAATCACTCTAATTTATTCTCATATTGTGGTAATATTAATATTTAGTAAAGCTTTGGATGCAGTGTTCTGGTGATGTACAGTAGTAATTATACTCTTTTTATCTACATGTATTTTAAAAGGCTCTGAATAAGAGCATCAGTTATATTTAATAAATTTGACAGAATTGAGCCACTGACCTACTGACTCACCTCTTCCTGCACATGTCCAGCAGGAAAACATTGAGGCCTGTCTCCTTCTCCTGCATCAGTTTGAGGATGCTCTGCACACACAAACAGTTGGCTGAGCGGTACGGGTTTGGTGCGTCGACCGGCACCATGAAACTGTTGCCGTAGTTCTCATATCCGTGACCAGCGTAGTACAGCAGACCTGAAGAGGTAAGTGTGGATTTCAGTTAACAAAAACATAATTCATTGAATTACAGTTTTGGGAAGTGAATATGTCCGGATCTATGATCACATCTAGAATCATCCACAGGTTTCTAAACTCACCGTAGACTCCCTTGTGAAGCAGCAACAGGAACTCGTCCACAGCGTTCCTCATCTCCGACTCTGTGAGGTCCAGCAGTGAAACCACCTGGAAGTTCAGCTGCCGCAGGAGGTTGGTGAGGTCGTACACGTCCACCATGGGAGCCTTGAGCTGCGGGTGGTTCTTGTAAGACAGGTTGCCGATCAGCAGGGCAACTTTGTCAGTCGCTGGGAGGAGACACAGGAGAGGACGAAAACCATACTGTTAAACTATGGGAGGGGAAACAACTTGGATGCATCAATGAAACATCTTTTAGAAGTCGAGATGAAAAATGCTGCAAACTGTACAAATTCAAGTGATAAATGTGATTCACACTATTCTTGATCTTTGACCTTTTGAATATAAGATGTCATCACTTCATCATTTTTGAAATTTTGTCATAATTAGCGTGTGAATTCTTTAGTTATGGTAAAAAACATGTTTTGTGAGGTCACAGTGACCTTTGACCACCAAAATCTAATTAGTTAATCGTTGAGTCCAAGTGAGTCTTTGTGTCAAATCTGGAGATATTGCCTTCAGGTATTCTTGGAATGTCATGTCCACAAGAACAGGACAGACTGATGACATGAAAACATTATGCCTCTGGCCCCATCTGTCGCTGGTGCAGAGGCATAACAATACAAATGTAACAGACTGTTCTATATTGTGTGTCCCTGTTGAGTTGCTGTAGGGCAGAGAAAGTTGTGGGGTGACGTTCTGCTGTTTTAGGGGACTCAGGCATGTGTGAGACTTTATTGATGTGAAGGATAATAAATGGGCAGCGGTTGCTGTTGGAGCTGTTACACTTTCTTTTGTACCACTTATTGTTCTTTTAATTATTCAGTTAGGTGAACCCAGGACGCTCAGCTACACAAGTATTGCTTAAAAAAAAAAGCAGCACACAGTTACCACTGATATTATAGTTGCAAACTTTTTCACTGTCGGCTTCATAAAGTAAATATATACATAGAGTTGTATCGTTTTACAACTCTATGACTTTATGAATCAGTTAATCCATGTTTTAAACTGTTTTAAATGTCCTTTATGCCTGTTTTCATGTGAAGCACTCAGTGCTTATAATGCCCTTATATGAAAGACCTTTGTGCTGCATTTCTTGTATGAAAGGTGCTCTATAAATAAAGTTCATTATCATTATTATATTGCTTAATATTCCTTATTTACACATTACATAAGCAAATATGTTTTAATAAGGATCCTTAAAATTGGGTTATGAAAGAATTGTGGCTGAGATATGTACAGTACAAAGCAAGATATAGCTTATCTCATAAAGATTACAGCTGAAAAATAATCTTGCCTTCATGCCAATTTAGTTTGCTTAGATTTTTCTCACTGGTTGATCCATCTCAATGTGTGTCAAAGCAGAGTCTTGTAATAAAGGTTAGTGTGTTTTTGTGTCTTGCTTTTACTCTATATCCTCTTTTTTATGACAGAAGTGAGAAACAAATTCCCCTTTCAGAAGAAGATCTATAAAAAGATTAATCTTTACATCAGTATTTCAAGTAGTGATAAAAATCAAACTTCCAAAGAAATGCAGGCAGGAAGAAAGTGGGTCATCTGTCTTTGAATACAATAATATCAATAGCTGTTTGATGTCATGTCACCAGCCTGCTTTTAATTCTTCTTTTCTGGTGTCAGAGAGACATTGATGAAACTCTGGAGGTGTTTTTTGAGGTGCTGTTGGACGTCATTATGCTTTAAAGTGTTATTGTGCCCACCTGTGTGGCTGCTGACGTCATATGTTACAAGAAAGCTACAAGTTTCATATCTGTATTTTGGTTTCATATTGACAGAGGAACTGACGGCAGGTCAGGACAAAGATCCAGATCATATCAGACACGACAGCAACTTAGTTCACATATAGAGGAACTGTGCATCAGATGTATTATTCACTAAGATACAGCAGAAGAACTGTGTAGTCATACTGATAATTCACTAACATAAAGAAGTGTGTTGAAAGACACTTACCATAAAGTTGTTCTGGAATACTATTCAGGAATAAATCACTGGAACCTAAAATTACAATGTCACAATTAGAGGATTATAAAGCAAGTTCTGTATGTGGAAAATAACTCTTCAAATAGGTATGTATGAATACTTCATGGATATGATAAGTCTTACCTCCTCCAATGGCATAAATGTCATCTAGGAATCAAAAATACAAATACATTACCATCACATAAGCTGAGCATTTCTAGGTAGGTGATATAAAAAATATTCTACTGATTCGGGAAAAAATGATTAGTATGTACAGTAGTTGTCTAATATTCATGCAGTTGAATCAACTAATTAGAATTAAACATAGAGATTAAGGCTGGTGTTATTCTATGTTTTTCTTATTGTCAGCGAATCCAAAACCAAACCAACCAAAACCACAGGTCACTAAAAGATGGTTTTATTTCTGACATAAGCTCAATAGGGATGCACTGCTTTATCCGTGGCCGATATTCGCCTTGTTGACTGCCATCAGCCTGTCAGCAATTAAGATGTCACTCACCAGTGGCATTGGCAGATGTTTATCTGTGGTGTCACATCAGTTTTTTTGCCGGCTAAATGTTATGTCAGTTATTTGTGGTCAGACTCAGATGACAGTAGCTACAGAGGCACGACAAGCTGCTGATTCGGAAGACAAGCCACTAGCCGGTTCTGACTCTGGCATGACGCAAGAGGTTAACAGGTGCCGTGCACGTGTGTGGTTTGTTGTCATGTTGCTCTGAATCTCACATCTAGCTACATCAAGGCAGAGATGCTTACGTTTGTAAAGACACGCATCAGAAGTAGGCTGTAAGGTACAGGTGAATGTTTTTCCTTCTACCTTTTCGGAAGAGAAGGCCCTCTGTATGCTAAATAAACAACAACAACAAAAATTGTCTGTATCAGCATCGGCTATTGGCCAAATTATTATTTTAAAGATCAGTACTGACTTAGAATTCAACAGTCACAGCTGGTCACTGTAGTTGTTTAGCAAATGTTACTCAAACAAGAGCAATACTTGCATTTATTGGGGACTATTTTCAGACACATTTGCTGCTCTGGTGAGTATTACAGCTGTGGCAGGATGGTACATGTATTAATTCTAACAAAAAAACATGTCACCTGTGCAACGGTGTGACTCAACAATATGTGGTTTATAGTTAATAGTGTTTTTCAGACAACAATGGCACAGACGAATAAGCTACATCTTGCTTTGATACACAGATAATACTACAGGCTGACAGGATCAGTTCCTCTGGTTTTGGTCTTTTCATTTGTTGACAGTAAGATAAACATAGAACACAGCCATCATTTAGAGTACAACTGATTAAAAGTAATGATTTTAGTAAAATCAAAAAAATCATGCATGTGAAACCTTGTAGATCAAACCCTGTGAGTACTGTACTGGTTAGTGTTTATGTGACAATAATCAGGACCCACGTGCAGTTACAGAGTTATAATTAACACTTGCATGCAGTTAAAACCCTCTAGTCGTTACCCTACTGATTGATTTGATACACCGGTGCTTTCAACTCTACCTTCAGAGCACTCCATTGCCTCTGAAATCTGGACAGATATCCCTGGTTCTTTCGGTCAAGAGCAGAGCAAATAATCACTCAGACGTAACCACAACAGAGCGGGTCTCACAGAGCTGTAATAACAGTGTCAATAAATTTACTGAAGTGTAACATACCAATCACGACGTCAACCTCATTGGTCCACATTCTCTCAGTGCTGCTGCTGATCTCACAGCGATACCTGCCGTGGTGATCCTGCATCGAGTGAGGAATCTGAAATGCACAGATGTTTTTATTAAGACTCTGTCCCCTTAGTAAGTAAGTAAAATGCTTGCACATTGTGATGTCTGGGAACTATAATCGGAGAAAGAGTCCAAACAAGAAGTTAAGGGTTACATTTTTGTATCAGTACTACTTATACAACGTCTCCTAACCGTGAGTTTCCTCTTTGTGGCGTTAGGGACCGGGACTCCATTTCTGTGCCACTGGTACCGAGGGATCGGTCGTCCCACGGCTCCACACTCCAGCTGCAGGTTTTCCCCAACATGTAGCCGCTGGGACTGAGGCTGGATCACCAACTTCAGCCGACCCTCCAAGGAATGATAACTCTGCCCTGGTAGCGGAGGGAGAGAACACATCATAAGTACATTATCTACTGTATCTAGTTAAAAGATTCCTGCTTCAGCTAGTAATTCTCACAGGATATATTATAAGAGTTAGGGTCCAGAGAGAGGTCCAGTTGCTACAGGAGTCACTTATTCTAAACATAAACATTTCATGTCCTTCAACTAATGCAGACACTTTAAAATATGTAAAACAATTGAAGTAGTTCAAATCAAAAGAGACAAAAGGCATTTATAAATGAAAAACACATGTTTTACCGGCCATAGAAATGCTGCCTTCTCTTGAATATAATGAAACTAGATGGCACTCGGCTTGTGGTGCTCAAAGCGCCAAAAATAGATTTGAAAAACTCCACAGCAATGTCTCTTTCCAGAAATCATGGCCTGGTTACTCAAGATAATCAACAGACCTTGTTGTGAGCAGTTTCATGTAGGAACTATTTTCTTTCTACCAAGCTACACCTGCCAGCTGTACCACCACGCAGAAGGAAGCGTGCATCTACTTATGGATGAGAAGCTCAACATTAATGGCGTCCCCCCCGGCTAAGCTGTAACGTTAGCTAGTTCAGTGGTGCTCAGTGAGCTAGCAACAAATGCATGTTTCCTTCTGCGTGGTGATACAGTTGGCGGGTGTAGTTTGGTAGAAAGAAAATAGTTCCTACACTAAACTGCTCACAACTCTACGGCAGATATCTCCAACACTCTGCAACTCACACTTAACCAATCTAGACTGATAAACAGCGCTACAGGTAAGAGGAAAAATATGTATTGATTTGGGGGTGAACTGTCCCTTTAAACACATTCAATATCTCACCGCATGACATGGTGACATTCAGGACGTCCACCTGAGCCCACTGGCTGAATTCAAACGTGTCTCCACTGTTGACCCTGCAGATGTAAAAGCCAGCATCCTTCAGATGGACTGGACTTATCACCAGGTCTGGAGAGGAGCAGTTTGGCACCTGAGGATGTGTAAAGATATGAATCATATTTACCAAAAAGCAAAGTGTAACATTATTACAGTCCAGAAGAGAAACAGCGTTCCCCATCTGCAGGCTTACGTCTTATCTCCTTACGCCCTTCTTCATATTAGCTCTCCTTCCCTCACTCTAGTAACTCTTTAAAATGTTATCTTGTCCAATACGTGTATCTGAGTGTATCCTACTGAATCCATAAGATGCCTGTTAGGGTTTTAGTTTTAGTTGTGAAGAAAACTATGCAGAAGCAAGCAATCCAAGCCCAATATTTGTGTAAGAAAATATCGAATTTAAAGACAGAATGCTGGCAAAACAAAGTGCCATCCTTTACAAAAGCAGCAGTCGAACTCTAGTTTCAGATAAATAAAAGGTAAAAGTATGTGGATGGATTTAAGATTCAGATTCAGATTCAGAATACTTTATTAATCCCTGGGGGGAAATTGTTTTTGCTCCAGTGCTCCGTGCAAAGTAGAAATAGAAATACAGCATGAATGGAAACAAGAGATAAAGATGAAAATATAAATAAAATACTAAAATAGACAATGAAAATAAATAGAATAAAATATTAAAGTAGACATTAAAATAAAATAAAATAAATATTAAAGCAGACAATAAAATAAAAATAAATAATAAAATAGTAAAGTAGACAATCTGAAATATATACAATATACAATGAAATGGTTGTAGCATTATAAATGAAATGCGAATGAGTAGTTATATTGTTTGTTTTGTTTTATAAATAGCCAAAGGAGTCTGATCATCAGAGGGAGGAGTTGTACAGTTTAATGGCCACAGGTAAGAATGACTTTCTGTGGCGCTCAGTGGTGCATTTAGGAGCAATCAGTCTCAGGCTGAAGGTGCTCCTCTGTTCGACCAGAGCGTTGTGGAGAGGGTGAGAGCCATGCTGAAGTAAAGTGCTGTATATGTAACATTTCCTCTTGAAATTAACCAGCTCTGAATAACTTGTTTTGGGTTTTGGTGGAAAAGGGAAACAGTGAGTAATTTGACCACTTCACTTTTAGTGGTCCAACACACACAGCAATTGTCAAAGATTGTGCCTGTAGTTTGGGATAAGATGCAAAAGCCAATCCCAGATTCACTCTCATTTGTTGTTTCACCTCGCTGTTTGTGGTTTTTTTTCAGCTAATAAAGCCCTGACCTCACCTGAGCACTGTGGGGGTACACGCCCAGAAACGTCCTGAACACAGCAAAGAAGCAGAGTCTGTGCAGAAAAATATATGTCCACACAATTCTAGTGGGTCATAAGTGATGATTGAGAGGGATTACTTCTGTACATAATGTTTATTGAGGGAAAATCCTGTATAGTAAAACCTTAAGAGCCTCTTTTGACACCTGTAGGAAGGGAGGATGGATGAGTATCTGAAAGGTTTTGCAGCTAAGAGTTTGTGCATTTAACATATTGTCCACTGCAGTTAAATGCAAGTACACCTCCTGGAAAGCTTGAAGACTGTATTAAAGAAATTGTTTTGTTAACTTAGGTTTGGGAGCAGGGCCACGTCTCTGATTACCTACCAAGCCAACTTATCCCTCGTCAACCCATCCTGCTCTGTTTGTCTTCAATTTCTCAACCCACCCTCCCTTCATCCATCATCCTACCCTTCCCTACCTCATCCGTACCAACATTCCTTCATCGTCTCTTCCCCTCTTCCCGCATCTCTTCTTGCTCAGTCTGGTGGTGCATACCTCTCCCATGTCTCATTCTAGGTACCGTCTGGAGGCCTGTGATCAGCTCGGGCAGAAAAACACCTGAGACGGAAACCTCACACTGAGTCTCCCTCTGCCCGATCTTCAATACATCCTCCCAGACCAACCTAACAGACGACATCCCTCTTCCACCTTCACCTTTTTGATTTATAGAACCAGTAAGTATTAAACGTTTCCTTTACAGCAAAGTTTCAGACACACAACATGTAAAACAACCTACAGTATGCTATTCATGTCAACATTATGGACTAATAAAGAAATGATATACATATGTTTCTCAATCTGGGAATGCAGAGCTGCCAGAGGAGTGTCTCACTGTGTTTGCTGTATAACATCATATCATGTTTTTTATCTTTATTTCAGCATCTTTAACTACTTTAAATGACTAAAACAAAAAAAGGGACCATGAGTTCATAAAGCTGCAGTATTATAGCTGCAAAATGTTTTGTTCTGGGCATTCAAGCCAGGAGAATGGAGAGGCTGTAGTGAAGCAGATTTCACAGGCACTCTAGTGAAGCAGTTAGAGTGCCTGTTCATTTGGCACTCTAACTGCAGTTTGTGACTCATTGTTTTATCTCTAAATTTCCGTCGAATCCTGAACTAGACAATACTGATGTACAGCAATAAAAGCTCACCTCTTCCTTGCTCTTGAACCACTGGTACTGTACTGGAGATTTGCCCACAGCGTGACAGCTCAGGCGTAGATTATGTCCAGATATGAGAGCCACCGACTGGGGCTGAATGAGGATCTGCAGGGCTGTAGATTTAGGAGACTTTTACTTTGAATTCACACTTTGTTTTAAATTGTCACTCTGATTTTCGATTGGTTTCATGTATCTGTAGCAAAGAACATTTAATGTCATGTATCAAAATCACCAAACTGGGTTTATACGGCGTTGTGGTTTCCCAAAAGTGCGCATGCAGTTTCACTTTACTTACCACACTACCAATATTGTAATGTTGCAATAAACATGTTTCCTCTTTCAAAAACCCAAACTGATACTTGAATGCATGCTTGTCTAGTGTTGCACTGACTGTAACTTACCTGGCAGTGTACTATAAGTGTCTGCACCATAAGGTGAGTCATAAATTCAACACACAGAACAAAGATCAGCCTACTTTGTATACCTGACAACATGATAGCCAGCATGGAGGCATATTTACTGTACCTGATGGTTTCAGACACTGCAGGGCCTCCGAGTTGCCCAGAGTTTGGAGGTAGTCAACCAGGTGACCCGTGGTGCAGCCTCGCTCTCCCATCAGCCTCAGCAGCATGCGGCTCGGACTTCCCTCCAGCTCCAGCACCTTCAGAGAGCACATCTCCATGTCGTCTGAGCTGGAGAACGACAGCACGTCACATTTCAGATATCAGAATCAAATCTAATGACAAATATGTTGACAGAAACAAGGAATTTGCTCCTACACATTTTCATGGACAAAATTTCAGAACTTTTCCATGACTTTACAAGGACCCATTATAACACTTTCATGACCCTTTCCACAATTTAAAAGTAGTAGTGGGCCATAGTACAGGTATGGCAGCTTTGGGACACTGTCACAGTGTTAGTCTCCCTCAGTCATATCAGATTCAAACCGTATTCAAACATAATTCCAACTAACTGGCACGCATGGAAGGAGAGACTGAACGCAGAGAAAATGAAGAGACGTATGTGAAGGTAAACAACACGTCACACATCGATGCATTTCAGAGCTACGTTACGTCAGCAGCGGCAGAAAACAAATTTGCTGTTACATTATGTGCAATGTTTTCCACTGAAGTTTCCTGTAACAGTTTCATTACACACAACAAACTTCCTTCACTTTTCCAAAACCTTAAAGGATTTTACTAATTCCATGACTTTACCAGGCCTGGGAATTATGTAATTTCATGACTTTTCCAGGTTTTCCATGACTGTGGGAGCCCTGTCATGCAGTAGTACGTAGCTCTGTGTATTTGCACAAATTTAGAAGATGCAGATGTGGACATACAGCTTCACAAAAGGTAGCATTAACATGTAATTACTATATAAAGGCAAGCTGGACTGAAAGTGTACAGTATCTAGACTAGGTGATTGTACAATAATGTCAAACTGAGTGGTGATTAAGGGTGTAAATCACAAGTTTCATCACAATACAATATATCAATTCTTTGGACAACAGTACCATGTTTGCTGGTATCAGAAAGTCTGCCTCAATACGATTTCAATTCAGGGACCTGCGATCAATATGTGACAATATCAGTAAATATCCTCATTGTCTTTATCTTGGTTTCTCACCATTATCTGGTGCCAGGCTGTTAGCACTGTTTAAATGTTTAGGAAGGAAGTGTGCTCGAACAGAAATAGTGCCACAAACGTGCCATGGGAATTAAACAAGAAGGGCACATCTTCAAGATGGTGAAATGTATTGATGTTTTCACTTTGCATTGATGATACTGGATCATTGCTCATCTAATCAATATACTGATCCAAATAGATGTGTCTGTACATCACAAGTGGTATGTCTTTGATGAAAATAAGAGGATTCAGGGGTATCTATTAAGAGAAGTGGTATATAATATTTCTAAAAAATGCCCACATGTCAAGATGGGCCGCTACATGACAGAAGTACCATTGTATTTTCATAATCCGAACAACAGTGATCAAATACGTCTCACCTCCTATAAAACACCTGCAGTAGGGACGTCACTGTACACTTTATGTCCTTTAGGTTATTGTGGTCTTTTCCTTCTATTTCAGTATTATACTAAAATTACTTTGTGTCAGCCAGCCACCATAGTTGTCGTACAAGCTTGGCACACGGGAGAAGTTTTAGCTCTGCGACCTCACTGCGAGATGCCACTAAATCCTTTGCACTGGACCTTTAAATGTTATTTTCCTTTACATCTTGTAAGTACGATTGGCGGTATAATTGTGCTCTAAATGTGAAAGATAGCGTATTATCTCAAGCACACAATTTCAAAACACAGGACTGAAAAAATGCTTAAATTGATTGGTAGGAAAAGATTTCCGCACACTTACATCTGTGCAGTGTTCCACTTTATTGTTGAGCTTTTGGTCTATTTGACCTTCATCAGAGCGTACATAAGGCAACAAAAGGTAAAAGTAACCAATCTTTGTGTCATCATTGGCAGTGTGTAACATACACCTGTGCACTACCCCTGGTGGTAGAGGATTTAAAAAAAAAATATGTATGCTTATGTACGCTCTGATGAAGGCCAAAGAGACCAAAAACTCAACAATAAAGTGAACTACTGCGTAGATGTAAGTGTGCGGAAATCTTTTTCTACCGATTTGGGCTTATGGATGTTTCCAGCACCTTGCCAAGACCAAGCCGCTCTCTCTCTCTGCGTCTCTAATTTCTCAATTATATATGTGATATTAAACCTGTCAAAAACCTAGATTGGTCCTTTAATTTGTGTCACTGAACTGCATGACCCCGGGAGCAGACTGCATCACTTGAACATGATAGTTTTATTACATCATTATAATCTACTACATCACTGACTCATCTGTAAGTGTACATACATACACAATCTTATCTTACTATATAGTGACGAAAACGCCGTGCATGGGTGTGTCATATCTCATGCCCCGTATGTCGTAGAGACATGAAACTTTGCACAGAGATGCCTCTCCTCATGAGGAACAAATTTGCCTCAAGAACCCATAACTTCCGGTTTCACAGATTTTCCGCCATTTTGAATTTTTTGAAAAACACTTAAAATTGATCTCTTCCTAGGAAGTTTGAGCGATCTGCATGAAACTCGGTGAACATAATCTAGGGACCAATATCTAAAGTTACCTCTTGGCAAAAGTTGGAAAACTTACTAAAACTGAGCTTCTATAAGGCAATGA